>NW_008825558.1:2825717-2829133 GCF_000699105.1 Pygoscelis adeliae | reverse complement strand
AAAATATGATAATAATAACGATACACAAAGCAAGTGATGCACAGTACAATTGTTCCCCCCCCGCCGACCGATGCCCAGCCAGTCCCCGAGCAGCAGCTCCCCCCCCAGGCAGCTTCCCCCAGTTTATGCACTGAGCATGACGTCCCATGGTATGGAATGTCCCTTTGGCCAGTTTGGCTGTGCCCCCTCCCAGCTTCCTGTGCACCCCCAGCCTTCTCAGTCGGTAGAGCATGGAAAACTAGAAAGTCCTTGGCCAGTGTAAGCACTACCTAGCAACAACTAAAACATCGGTGCCTTATCAATTTTGTTCCCATCCTAAATCCAAAACACAGCACTGTACCGGCTACTAGGAAGGAAATTAACTCTATCCCTGCCGAAACCAGGACACTGCATAAGAAATGGAGTGTGCAGAGAGAGGGGGCAGCTGCCATCTCCCCGGTCCTGTGAATCAATATCGTCAGTCTGCAAAGAAGAATGCCTTGACAGGGCTTCATGTGAAAGCAGTATGGGGAAAAGCATCCATTTATTAATAAAAATAAAAAGTCTAATTGTGTACTGAGATATTAGCAGAAATAACTTTCTTGGGCCATTTCTGGGAGGTTAATTTGGGGACGCTCTTGCTGAAGTTTGAAAACTTCAGCAGAAAGCTTTTGCTTTTATAAAATAATAGCACTGGTGAAATTCTGATTTCACTCAGGCAGAAATGGCCGAGAAATTTTCACTCTAGAGGAAAAGATACCAAAAATATCCTTTTAAAATTCTTGTTTCCATGGTTTAAAAGCTGTAATTATTTTAAATGTTTAATGGTAGCTCAGTATCTATATTGGTGGCTGTTCACTTCTGTTTGCCCTGTAAATTTATCCTATTAGTACATGTGTGTGAGTGTGTGCATTTATGTATGTTTAAAATACATATGGTATCCAAAAAATATATATTTATCCATTAGAAGTTACTTGTTCTTCTGTCTTTTCAAATGTCTTGCAGCCACAGCTGTCTGTATCAAAGGAAGTGAACAGCTGAAGCATTACAGCGGTCTAATTTTATGTCTGTTTATCAGGCACTGCCGCTTTGCTGTATGTTTTCTAAAAGAGTTTATTGTCCACTAGGGCTCTTTTAAAGGGAGGTTTGGATACTGGCGACCTTAAAAGTGATGAAACTTAAATGCAAATCCAATTTTCCTTTTCTTCCACGCAGTATATTCTACTGTCTGCACTCTGAAATGCAGAAGATAACTGTTATGGTACCCTATTTTTTCACCCAAGGTTGACTCTTTTGCACTAACTTTCTTATATTTACCGTTTCCAAATAAGATGCAAATTATAGGATACAGAAATCACCTGAAGGCGAGTGTTTGTTCCAGGTAGAGTAGGATTTAACATGCTTGGTCAGTGCTGTGCTGGTTATTTTACTTTCATTTCATCTTTGCTAGAGGGCCTATTCCTGAATAATGGTGATGTCCCTGGATTTGAAAACATAGCTGCGGGAGAGGAGGTGCTGATAGGGAAAAGCGAAGATGGGTACGAAATACCAAGGTGGGAAAAATATTTCTTCTTCAGACCAGCAGAGTAACAAATGTGTTTCTGCTCTGTCTTTTGACTCTTCATGACTAATCTCTACAATTAGAAATAAACACTGCATTCTCGAGAAGAGATTCAGTCCTTGATTCAGAAATGCCTTTAACAATCAGTGCTTAGCTCTAAGCATGTGCTTAGCTCCGGGCTTGCCCTTGCTGCTGCTGGGATCATGGCAAGCCACCTTCTAAGTGTTTTGACTGATGGCAGAAATAATCATTCTGTGATGCTCAGTTGTGTTGGAAAAAACTTCTACCTGTCTGGGGGATTTACATAATCAATTCCTAGGGCCACCTTTTCAGTTTTAACAACATTAATTAGGAAAAAGCGCATCAATAGCAGAGTTTATCTGTGTTCATGGTGCTTGGTGGGGCCATTCATATAGAGGGTGGTCTTTAGGCTCAGGCAAGATGAGGAGGTAGACAGCAACATCTGCCCAGCTCTTTTTAGGTGCATTGTGCGAATGGTTTTCCATCTTTTGCATCACCTCCGTGGTGCTTTTAATAATGAGCCTCATCACAGGCAACCTTTTTGCGCAGTCATGGGAATGTGCTGAGGAAAGCAAAACACTGTATACCTACCCGAAATGCTGTTCTTTTCATACCAGGTAGCTGCAAGTGTAGAGTTGATGCTTCATAAAATTCTGACATCCTGGAAAGGGAGTCCTAGATCTGTTTTATACACTGTAGTAAAGGTGATCTTTGGAAATTGTTTGTTGAATATCTCTGCAGTCTGCTCTACATCATTTTTATTGATGATAAGGAAGATGTCATCAGTATGGCTTGCCTTGGAGGGGAAGGTGGCGAGACATTGAGTTGGCTGAAAACATTATATTCCACATTAAAGACTTCAGTGGCTATTGTGGAAAGGAAATGTTCCCACTGGTACTCCTGGGTGTATCGGCTGCAAAGTTTATCAACATCCCCCAATGCCGTACAGACCAGTGGCACGTAACTCTGCAACTTCCAGGAGGTCCTTTGCTCTTCTATTAGTGCTTCTTATTTTTTCAGTGCCATTTGGTGGTGGTTTGCTGTGAATTACTGACTTCTGTTAGCAGTCCAGCCACGGGGATGGACATGTGCAGGTCTTTAACCTTCAAGCTCAGAACTGCGCCCCTGCTTGCTAAATATGGTTAGGGTGTTTTTATGATAGCTGCAAATTGTAGACTATTAGGGGAGAATGATTGGTTTTATTGAGCAAAGCAGGATCTCTCTCATCTACTGTATGTGCTGGGTCATAAAGGGGTCACCTATCTCGTATGGGATTTACGTGGGCAACTGCCTGCTATGCTACTGAGAGCAGGAAACCATTATAGGATATTATGAGATGCAGTTTACAGATTAAATGTTAAAGCATACACTGCTACTAACGAAGAGTGCTTTGCAAATTGTCTCTCTCCTAAATCAGTTTGTGTCCACTGAAATCACTCAAAACAATTAAAAATGAATCACTGGCAAGGCAAATGCCTTCTTTCCCCTTCAGATGGGTCTTTAAATCTCTTTATAGAGCTTTTTCTCCTGGAGTTTTCCACCTTCAGAGGAAAAGTATTCTTTTAGCCCTGGGCATAAAGGATACACATGCATACCAGATTTGTCATGTTTCCATAGATCTCTGGGGTTGCAACCTCAGTACCAAGACTTGAACACAGGTGTTTCATGCTTGTGAAAGGAATCATAAGACAAAATCATCTGCAGCTAGGAAAATAAGAAGTTAATGACTTCACAGATCACCGTTCTGTCTTATTATTTAGTACTTGGGCTCATAACTGTGATTCCTGTCTATCCCAGACAGCCTTGTATGTTCTGTACTGCTAAATCCTGTAAGTTTTCTCCCTTTAGATACTAT
>NW_008825558.1:2820045-2825697 GCF_000699105.1 Pygoscelis adeliae | reverse complement strand
TGAGACTGGAGCCTTTTAGAAGTTCCTGTTAGAGGGCAGCTGCCATAACCTCACTTCTAACACGTCTCAGCTATTTTCATCTTTTCCTTTGGGTAACTCTGGAAAGAGAGCGTACTTGAATCTTGAGAGCCCACAGCATTTGTCATACCTGCATTTCATTTAATACCTAGTACTTTCTCGAGACATTTGCTTTCAGAGGCGTTTTCCTCCTGTTTGTAGTTTTGATGGATTTTCAGCTTTTCCCATCCATTACTGAAAATGGGAATTAACCTTGAGTTTGAAGATTCATAGTCCGGTCATTACAATATCCACAGCTTAGAGATCAGTCTTGTGTGAGCAGGTGAACGCAGCTGCTTGCATCCCGAATCATGGCAGTATTTTCCTGTACCTGTTGCCACTGGCTGCCAAAATAAGTTGATTGACATGTGCCCTTATGTGCCTCTTCCTTCCAATGTAAGGATTTTCTTAGTGCCATCTGTTTTGTGCCACTGGCTGGTCTTGCGGTCTTTCCTTGGATGTCTGCTGTACTATGGCCATGAGTAAATAGTGAACCATGGTTAGACCACACAGTGCCCTTCCAGACCTGTCCATAGAGCGAGCCACAGCACTATACAAAAATACATCCTCTAACTTTTCTCCTTAACACCCTGCTCAAAGAAGCCTGGTATTTCTTCCTGCTCACACCCTGGCCGCTGATGCCTACCATGTCAGAATATCAGAGAGGATGAAGGAAACTTCTGCTGTCGGTATTCAAAATTTCCAAAAATCCAGAGAAGCAGCAATTACCACTCGGGCAGGATACCAGGAATTTCTTGAAATCCAGCATGTGTGAGCCCCAGCTAGATGGCAGTGTCCAAAAATGGGACTTATTTCCCATGGTGGGAAGAGAAGATGTCCCATGTCAGCATAGCACGGGCCTCCTCCAAACCACTGATGGACCTGCTGCAGTTGAAGAGACGCGGACTAGGCAGAGCTGCCGCAGAAGGCTGCCCACTGCTGTCAGCAATGATTAAAAAAATTAAAAAGGTGAAAACTTATGGCAGCACTTAGTAAGTCTCAGGTTATTTGCTCGGTGCATTAAGAGACCTGTGTGTCAGACTTTATATCAGTGCGTGCACTAGAGGCATATTTAATGTGCTGCACACAAAGCAGTGATATTCTACATCTAATAAATGTGTGTGTGTGTGTGAGAGAGAGAGAGAGAGAGAGAGAGAGTATTGATGTACGGCACTCAGTGGTGCGAGGAGAAGCCTTTTTTTGCAAATGAGGCCACCTGTTCCTCCTTCCCTGATTTGACAGGTTTTAGTCTCTTCACTGCAAGTGGGTGGACAGTTGGATTTGATTTACTGGATACTCTCCTCTAGTGTGATTGTAGCATAATTATATCGATAATCAGCTCCGTTTGTGGTCAAAATGTTCTCCGGCATACACACACTGACACACAGACACACACATCCCAGATCGTAACACGTTTAGAAAATGTGTCCCGCTTTTTGTTCAGAATGGTTAGGTTACATGATAAATATAGATTGATTTTTTTAAGAGCTTGTAGCTGTTACTCAATCGACCAAGTGTGTGTGGTACATGATAAAATTTACAGTTATGCTTTATAGGTATTTCATCAGGTAAGACTGGTCCTTGTTAGAGAAGCACAAGAAATTGGATAATTGATTTTTTTTTTTTTCTTCTTATTTTGATTTGCAGGTTCACCTGAAAAATGGGAAGGAGACTAAAGCGTTGCGGGGGGTCATGCTACACAGGCAAAGAATATACATTTTTCCACCAAAAAGAATGATCAAAATTCATTTTGGAGAACATACAGTTTTTCACTCATCTGAAATCCAAAATCGTTCTATTTGTTTAGGCTTTGGCTGTTTTTGTTATTTTTGACTTTCAAAAAAGTATAAAGGTAGATATAATTAGAAACGCCATTTCATTTTTAATAAGTATCATTGAAAATATTTTTTTAAAGGGTTTTTTTGGTTTGTTTTTTTTTAGATAGGGTCAATTTTGTTTTTTATTATTTTTAAATAGTTGCTACGTCTGATGCACACTCATGGATTATCAACTGACCAAGTATTTTATTGTGGGAAAAAAAATGTTCCAAGCACTTAGTCTAGCTTTAAAACACATATAGCAATCTGCCATCAATGTCCATGCAATGTGTGTCTTTAATACTTAAAGACAACACAAGTGCTTAATGCATTGGAAATTGGGAGGAATCTGGAATGGGTGTGTGCTGGATTGGTTATACCCTTAACATAAGCAAAAATGCAGACACACGAATGTGTGCTGGGATCTGAAGCTGAGCAGCTGGTGAGGCATGGAGTGTCCCCCCGCCGCCAGTGGCACCATGAACTAGCATTTAGTGGTTTTTCTGCACCACTTTCCACACCACTTCAGATGTTCCAAAGAAGTAGCTTGTGGATGAAGGTGAGGATGAGTGATGGCTCCCATAGCAGCCTCTAGGCAGGGATAACCTGGCCCAGTCCCCACTGGAGGCACCCCTTATCCTGCAGACACAGCTGGACCTGCCAGCTGTCAGCAGTGGAAGCAGCAAACTTCCTACCTTCTCCGTGTGCTCAGCTTTGGGCTAACACCTTTAAACCTCCAGCAATGCTCGTACAAAACTCTTCTGTTGAAATATTTTTTTGGACCAAAAAAGCCATTCTTGTTGAATGATTGAATACTCAAAGCGGGACACCCCCACTGCCCACACTGGACCTGTTCTGGATGAACAGGCAACATCAGGACTGTAGGTCCAGTCCCTTCCCACATGCATGGACTTAAATAGACCCTATCCAACTTACACATATATTGTAACTTCATCAGGACTGGCAGTTTCTCAGTGATTATAGTATTTCTCTGTCTATCCAGCTGCTACAAAAGCTTATTACTGCAAAGTATCCCTTGCCTTTAAAATGTTTTAAGATGACCACGCTGTGCTGAGCCAAGCGTGCAGATGCCAGAGGTTACTCCACTGCGTGGTGTGTTGCATGCCAGTCTGCAAGACCAGGACAGACCAGTGGTCATTTCATCTTTGACAGCACCAAAAAAAGGGAATCTCTCAACCTTAATTAATTGTTGTAGCAAAGGCTCCCTCTGCCTTCAGCTCTGCAGTTCTCTCTGCAAGGAAACACCAGGCAGCAGGGGAATGGAGTGTCTTTCTCACCAAGAAAGTCTTCATGAGCTTCCTTGGCTTACTCTCACAGCCTGGAGGATCAGGAGCCAAGGCAAGCTACGATTGCTTTAATTTTTTTCAGGCTTAAATGAATGGCCCTGCACAAAAATGAGCAGAAGGAAGTAACAGGGAACAATGGTGCTGGTTTTAGCAGCTGGCCAAAGCCAGGATAGCAGAAGATGCTCCAGAGAAAGTTGTGGGTTTGCCCTGTCCTGTATTGGGCAAGGTGTGGAAAATCAGTCCTAGGCAAATTCCTTGTGTTGTGCCTCGGGTTTGAAAGTATTTAGTACAGAAAATAAATCCTAGTTAGGTGGAGTTTATACTGTCTTTCTACTCTCTTCTCCCAACCCTCGTCCTTCCTGCTTCATTGGCGATATCCCAAAATACCTCCCTCAGCGACGTGATAGCATCAGTGTCTGTGACACTTCTGAGGCTTGTGACATCACCACCCAGAACGTTTCCAGTAAATGAGGCAGGACTAGGATGGTTTGCCAAAGTGGAAAATTAAATTTTATTGTTGACTACACTGAAACCTGGATGTTACAGAGTTCGAGTTTTGCCTTTGTGTTCTTCCTCTGAAGGTAATTGTATGTTGTGGATTGCAGTCCACTAGCAAACACCACTGATGATAACAAATCTGACACCTGTAATTAATGTCCTTACTGGTACCATCCTGTATGTGATCACACATTGGGTAGCACAGAGGAATAATTCTTCAGAGCAGTGGGAAAAGCCTGTTTCTTTATTTACATGCTGGAGGGAAAGGGTGGAAAGGCAACTTGGCAGGGAGGAATACCTAGTATCTTGCTCAGAAGTGATCTTAAAGATCACACATGTCATTAATAAAATAAAAACCCATTTCTTATCGATTTTCTGGCAGTTGTGTATTCTTACATAGGTCAAGCAAAAATTGTAATATTTGGGGTTTTTTGTGAACAGAAAGGTTAAAAAACAATTCATTTCAACACCAAAAAAGCCACAAAAGGAACCTTCTCCTATGCACAAGGAAAATTTCTCAAGAATCTTAAAAACATCTTTAAATAAAATGCATTGTGAAAGATGGCAGTTCAAATAAGCTCATCTTTTTTTACATATAAAAAGCTAGAAACTATTTGCAGAGACAGATTTGTCTGACTTGAAGTCACGTTTTTGGTGGTGAGGGGACCAAAATTCATCAGAGTCTAGTTATAAGTCAAGTCTTCAATTAGTGTTTTGTTATCCTAAAAATAATGGAAAACTCTAGGAAGGCTGGAGAGTATTCAGAGTGTGCATGCATGTGTGTGTATTTATGTGGGTATTTGACAGGGGTAGGTCTTTCTCTTTAAAATTCCTATTTGAGTAGAGATTTAACTAGACCTTTGGTTGCTTCTTGCTGTGAAAAAGTAGTGTGTTAGCGTTTTATTGGTGAAACGTGTGCATTCAAAACAGAGCATGGTATTTAAAATCCCCTGGGAACCTTGTTTGATCATTTTCTCCCTGATAATATTTGTGTTGCTCTTGTGTGGCTCTCTTGTGGTTGTTTCCTTACTTTGACTGTGATTTTATCTGCTCACCAAACAAATTGTTTTATCTATTTGTTTTTATGAACCTGTGCCAGAGAATTTATTTATTAAGATAATTGGTCCAGAGAAAGGAAGAGTGGGAGATTTCCCCTCTAGACAACTGAACTTTAGTTAAATGTAAATAAAATTACGGAAAGAAACAGGCTTCTTTCTGTTTGTTCTGTGTGAGCTGGAGGTGGGCACCAATTCTTGCCCTCTCCAGCCTTGCTGCTTCTTCCCATTGCAACCCAATTGATGCACTGTGGGGAACATCTCTGGGAAGAAGTGAGTGTCTGCAATGGGTGGAAGTGGATGGACACTGGGGATGGTTAAGCTGCAAGGGTACACCAGATCCATGGTCCATGCTGTTTCATTTGATCGTAGCAGCAATAAATGAATGACTAAGTGTTTGCTTCTCTTCTCATGAGGAAGGATAATTGTAGCCCATCCACCTCCACCTACAGAGATTCATCCATCATTGATAACTTCTGTTGCATATGACCGATTGCATCCAAGATTCAAATTGCGTAGCCTTGGAGAGCTGCAGTTTTTTAAATAAAAGCAGATTCTTCCAGCTTTTCCTATGTTGTCCCACTTAGAATTACTATTTCTGCACCTGAGACTTTCTGGTATTGATGTCCACGTGATCTAGTCCAGCCTGAAACAAGAACTCAAGGCAAACCCTACTTCTAGCTTCAATGCTTAGCTTCTACCTATAACGTACAGCCAGAAGTACCTTTCATTGCAACCTTCCCCCGCTCCTTCCTGGTAGCGATTGTGGCTGTTATGATCCTCTCTAAGAAAAGTCTGTCTCACATGCAGTACCACGTGAAGTGTAATATCTAAGCACAATAGGATCAGTTAAGAAAAGAGCTGCAGAACTTAAATGTTTTCCTGTCACTTGTTTTAGAGTGTTATATTGTTACTTTT
>NW_008825558.1:2734944-2819987 GCF_000699105.1 Pygoscelis adeliae | reverse complement strand
TGGTAGTATTCTTCCAGCTGTAACACAGCAAACAAATTGCCAAAAGCAATATCCATGCTCTGAGCTTAATATTAAAGAGGAGGGTATTTTTAGACGTTTTACCCAGAAAGTGCAAACTTTAGCAGCACAGTGGTGCACTAGTGAATTGATTGCGTACTTTGCAAAGCCCTTTCGCTCTAAGTGCGGATGAATGTGTCCTTGCTGAACCTCCGTGCTCAGCCAAAGCCTCTGCAGCTGGAGTCAGGCAGCAATGAGCAGCTCCATTCTGCTTACAAATCATGTATGGTATTAAAGAAACTGTGGACTTTCTGGAGAAAACATATGGGAATGTTATCCTGCCTGGTGATCATGCTAATTTTTCCATTTGCATTGTTTTCTGACTCAATGCTCATTCCAGCGGTCCCCAGCAGCGGTGCCAGGCACCGGCACAGGGCTGCCCCAGGGACAGTGACACAGAGGGTGACATGACGCTTCTCTCAGCACAGCCCAGATGGAGCAACTTGAATTTTTCCCAAGGCACAGACAGCCCAACGGGCCACAGCGCCTCCACATGTGCTTAGCCCAGGTTGTATTCAGGGGTCTATATATAAACGGTATAAACCATCATTTTGGGTTCTGCACCTGGGATGCAGCTAGGGAAGACAAGGTGGGATTTTGGGAAAGCAATAGCAGGAAGGACATAGCAAAGCTAGGAGTATGGTTCATGGGTTTCTGTAATGCCCATCAGCACAATAGTCCGCAAACTGATAAGTAGCTTGTGAGAAAAACAAAAAACTTCAAAGGGTGTGTGTCCGTACAGGATCCATTTCTTCCCATTTTAGCAGCTGGTCGAATGGAAGCTGATGCCTCTGCTTCCACCTTTGTTTCTCTAGCAAGAAAACATGGGCGTTAGCTCTGCTGAAATGCTGTGTCCCCATCTTGCTTCGGTGGCAGCCGTTGCTGTGTGATGTTGGCCTGTGCAGGCTGAATGCAGGTGAAAATCAGTCCAGCATTTAGCAGATGTTGGGTCCAAAAACTCTAAGAGCTGCTGACTGCTTCAGAATTTGTCTTCACAGCCAGACTGACAGAGCTAGCACTGACCTAGCAATCTTCCCTAGCAAGAAATAGATTGTACAAAAAAAAAAAAAGCTCTTTACTGATAAATTAAACCAGATTTCCAAGTGATTTTGGCAAAAGATATATGAAGATTTTTGTACATTGCTCTTACGTCAGTTAGAGGGTGTGATTTTCTTTTTTTTTTTCTTTTTTCCTTCACACTTCTATGTTCCAGAGCTGGGCTAGCAAAAATTCAAATATAGACCAAGCTTAAGAATGCAAGTTGTATTTTACCATTACTGCTCAGACTGGGAGTATGGCACGTACAAGAGCACTTCACTTTTCATGCACAGAAATGGTAATAGCGGCTGGAGAAAAATGACGACAATTTATTTTGAACACCAGTTATTGCAGCATGGTTATAGCAGAGTTAGGACTGGTCCACAGCTGTGCTGCAGCCAGGGGGGTTTAGAGTGGCAATTTTGCCTCTCTGCTTGCCTAGGGATTGTCTGTAGGTTTTTGACATACATCTGTATCAAGAAACGGTCTTGGGACAGTTTCTGGGACAGGTCCGCAAGCCTGTAATACCTTCCCTCCAACCCATTAGTGTTCCCATCTGGAGCTGTGGGTTACACAAGCTGTGCTCTCCCATTTGCTAACTGGAACAGTTCAGTGTCAAATTAATAATCCCGACTGTCCTTCAGGTTTCTCTCTGTTTTTACACGTCCTGATTGGGACAGTTTCTGGGACAGGTCCGCAAGCCTGTAATACCTTCCCTCCAACCCATTAGTGTTCCCATCTGGAGCTGTGGGTTACACAAGCTGTGCTCTCCCATTTGCTAACTGGAACCAGTTCAGTGTCAAATTAATAATCCTGACTGTCCTTCATGTTTCTCTCCTTTGTTCTTACAGGTCCTGATTCAGCAAGACATTAGCATATATTTGAATTCAACCATGTGACTATTTCCACTGAAATAAAATAACTAATAATAAAATTTAAAAACCTACTTTCAGGCCTAAAAGTGAAGCTTATGCTGTATTGCCATAGCCAATCCCAACCTGAATGCTGGTGTCTGAGGCATATAGCAAAAGGCTTTAATGTAGCCATAAGCTTAATCTTAACTCTTAATGAGTCAGATCTTGAGTTTCTTGTTTAGTCTTGAGTCAGGCAAAGCTTTCCCTGAACTCTGCTGGTGCTTTGTCAAAACTTCAGGATCTTGCTCACAAGGACTTTTCTTCTCTCTCCATCTCATCTGCCCACCATAACGCGCTGTCCCAGCGTGCTCACCATCCACCCCATCTTCACAATCCCTTCTCAGCTCACACTGCTGCCAGGAAGCTCATCAGCTTTAACCCACCCCTTCAGATTGAGGAAAAAAAGAGAAAGAAAAGGGAAAGAAGACAATGCAGAACCTATATATCAAATCATCTCTGGGAGCCCTGGGGTGTTTTGCCTCTGATTTCTCATGTTTGCCTCCTTGTGTTGAAGGTGCTTTGGGCAGGGACTCGTTCTCCCTCCCCGGTCCATACCACGGGGCACCCTTGCAGCAAGGAGCAATACAAATTCCAAATTCCAGATGGCACCCTGCCTCCGGAGGGACTTCCAAGGCCTTTTGGTTTGTTGCTAAACTAGCTGTAGCCTTAACCCCTAGCAAAGAGATCCGTTCCAGACAGGCGCTGGGAGAAAACTCAGAGCAATCCAGCTTTAAACAGCAATGTTATTAAAGCAGCCACTCTGTACATCAGTTCAAGTAATGTGCACTTTAAAAATGCATCAAATAGGTAAAAAATAGACTTCAGTGACTTCATGCTTTTGTTTGAGAAAAGCGAGAGGGAACTAAAAATCATTGAATGGCAAAAAAAAATTCAACTTATAAAGATATAAACTGATTGAGGGGGAAAGGTAGCAGAACAAACACTCTGAACAGAGACTTTGTTCAAAAGTTGCAGGAATCTGAACAGCAGGCGAGGTCCCCAGGCTGCCATAGAGACATGGATGACCTTGGCCAAGTCTTTTTGCTTTTGTTGGGCTTGTGTTTTACCTGGACTGTCTTAGGTATTCAGGCTGCAACCTCTTTCCAGCTGGGACTGTCACCGTGGATTCACACGGTGCCAAGCAGGAAAGGTCCTGAGTGATTCTGTGTTTCTGAGCACTTGGTAGAAAATAACTAATAAGGTCTGGGGTTAATGTATGAAGATCAGGTATTACAGTTGATGTGCAAAGAGAATACAGCCTGCACAGAATATTTCTATCCAGAAGTCCTATTTATTTATTTTTCACATCTGCAAGGAGCCCTAAGCCACAGCTGAAAAACAGTCACTTCTGTGAAAAAATGAAATAGCTATTTTTACAGCACACAGTTGTTTTGGACAGGATATGAAGAATATTACATCTGATTGAAAGTATAACAGCAGCAGAGGTGGGCAGGATGTAATTATTCAAATTGTAGTTTGGCCAGGACACCAAAAATATCTAGTATAAAATGCCACCAGGTTGTCGATTCCTTTCAGTGTCCAGGACATGTATCTAACATCTCCTCCAGAGATGGCACCTCCCCCAGCATGGCTAATTCTCCATTGAAGGACAAGTGTAATCAACTCAATTGCTCAGCCCATTTTGTGCAATACTTTCTGTTTTGCTTAGCAGGCTCCTTTTCCGAAGCTGTCTAAACCCAAACATGTTAGCTTGCAAAAGCGGCCCAAAACAGTGTGGCTGCACGGATCCATGACATTCTTAAACTCGTGTAACACATATGGGTTTTAAATCCTCACTTGTTCCAGGGGATGGAAACATGCTCCTTGGGTGGATTCGGCAGAATAGATGAGTGTTAGTGATGTGCATGCATAATTTTAAGAAGTGCCTCATGGGTGGCGCCTAGGCTTTCCTCTTCCCCGGCCATGCTGGGACAGAGGAACTCATCTATTTGGGGGTTTGTTAGGAGATCTTGCTTTAGTCAAAGACCCAGTCCTGAAGCCATGAACTGTAATCAGAGCAGGATGAGTGAAGGAAATCACCAAGGGAAAAAAAAAAAAAGGTAGGTAATAAATTTCAGGTTTTTATAGCCATTGCCCATTCCTTTCATCATACAGAACCTGCAGGGGTAACCTACAGTAGGTCCAAAACCCTTCTCTTCTCTCCCTGGATCATAGGGCAGTTGTGCCTCCTTTTCTCCTTTAGAGAATGGAAGGGCTTCTGCAATGAGAAATTAATTCTTGAACTTTGTAGGCTGGTTTTCATGCATGTGGTCTTTAGACAGCTCGTTCTCACTGATTTCTCCTTCCAGTGGTACCATTCCTGTAAGAAGACTCTCTCTAAGAGAGTAAGGGTTTGCAAGAGTAAGTTGACAAACCCTTTCATGGGGGGAAAAAAAAAAAATCTTTTTTTCTTTTTTTCCTCACTAGAAGTAATTTGTGGCTCTATATTTGAAAGCTGCTTTTTACTGAATATAAAATTACTGTAATCCCGAAATGGTCTCCAAAGTGCCACAAAGTTGTATTTAAAATGTATGTTAATCTTTACATCACATACGGCCTTCTTGTTCCCTGCTTTTACAGTTCCTTTCACTTCTAAGAATTGTTTTTTATTTACACCTCTGTAAAAACAGAATCAATTCCCCCATACACACTGTTGCATATTCTTTGGAGAGAATATATTGATTGAAAAACCTTCTACCAGTCTTATTAATCTCAAGCAGTATTGACTATGTACAGTTGTATGTACCAGTTGTACATGTGGAAAGCTCACAAAATAACAATATCAATAATGTTCTGCAACAGAAACAATCATTTTCTAAATAATGAATGTGCCATGTGGAATTCTACAGGTATTTGGGGCACTTTTTTACTTTTACAGGCCCCGTGTCCAACTTTGTTGACACCAATACAAATAAAAAATAAATCTGTTACATTCAATGCGGTTACATTCGTGCGAGAGTCAATATAAGAGAATCTTAGAGCAGTCATTTGTCAAAAAAGAAAGTAGGACATGGCATAAGTACCATCTGTGGAGAGTGATTCATAAGACAAGAATGCAGCATAATCAGTTAAATAAATACTACCCTTGTGTTTTGTAGTCTAAATGGACCTTACTCCAGCACAAATCATTGTGCAAGGTCAAAGCCATTGCAGGGACACGTGGAATTTGTTATTCTGATTCCTAGAACTATGAGGAGTTAACTCCGCTTTAATCTGGAGAAAAGCCAAAGACCTGCAACTATTCTTTTCCACAAAGAGCAGAATCTTAACTTCTGCCTGGAGGGACACGACATGAGAAGCTGGAGCAGGTCTTAACAAATCAACTGACCTGAAGATGTGAGTTTTTGAGAGAAGATATCTAGCAGCTAGTGCTAACCCATACATAGCTTGGCCATGCTGGGTCGCCATGGGATCCAGGTGCGCACACAACCAGCATGGAGAGGTTGGCTCACTTTGTAGGGCTGACTGGATAATTCCCCATGACATCGGATGAACAGTGGTGGTTTATAAAGTTTTCTGTATAAGAGTAGCTTAAACCCAGCCTGAGCTCTCAGGGCAAAGGCAGGTTTGTTAGGTGGGTGGATTTGCTGGTGTTTTTGGGAAGCTGCAGGAGTGTCCGAAGTCTTGGAGGTAGAGGTGAGGGGACTCCAGGAGCTGAGCTGCAGAATGAAGGCACCTCTTTGGCTGGTTTCTCACCTGCTGGGGAGGATGTGATCACAGCGTACGTGTTCAGTCAAGGAGATGAGAGGTAGGCAAATATAAAAGCAGTGCTCAAATGTCATTTGGTAAATGAAGAGGGTGACCTGTGGGCAAAAATATTTCAGCCATGTCCTCCTTTTTCTCTCAAACTTGGATTTTGCAAGGAGTTTGCTTTGTGTGTCCTCTGCTTAGGAGGAGGAGCCTGTGCTTTTCATAATTTTAACTGCATCGATCATGATATCCTTCAAAGCCAGAACAACAACTAACATAATAAATACTTTAGCAATGAGTAAGCCATTTAAACAGTTACTTTAAAAGGTATGAGGTTGTTATATTGAAAGACACCACATATTTTATTTTTTCTTCACTGTACTATTATTATTTGAATCATTGTAGGTCCTAAAGGTCACTAGCAAGATTAGTATTCAGTATCACCAAACTCCAGTGCAACAAAGACCCTGCTCAAAAGGGGGCTGAAATGTCAAGTGATGAGAATGAGAAAAGAATTAGAAGGAAAAAGGTGACATGACTTGTCCCAGGGTTACACAGCGAGCAAGCAGCAGACCAAGGAACAGACCTGGGGTCCTGTGGCTGATAGCTGTGATTTTTCTTCCAGCTTATATGGCCTCTCAGTTATCTTTTCTACTCAGATCTCTTTCTTCACCCTTTAGCTATTGTCACACTCAAACCCAGCACCGTTTTGGACTGCAGTGGACTTGCACCAGGAGGAAAGTGCCCTTTAGTTATCAAGTGTCAGATGGATATCTGAAGACTGGGTGCTTTGGTTTAGCACCCCGGAGCTTTAAATTCTTATTTCAGCAGTTCTTGGGTTTGGGTGTGCCACTTTGGACCAACTCCCTCATCATTTTGATTTGATTAATCATGGCTAAAATGACTCAGGCACATACATGCAAACAGGGCTGGGACCCAAAGAGTACGTGTCTCCCTCTGAATTTCTAGAACTCCTTGTTCTTACTTGTTCCAATAATAAAAAAGGAAAAGCCTTTCTTTGGTGGCATTTTGGCATTTCTGCTGCTGTGACTCATCAAGAGGTATGTAACAAGAGGAAACTTTTCAAAACTTATTGGCACTAGAAGGAGGCAAATGTTTATTTTAATCCAGCTTGCTTACATTTTCCCCTTTTACAATTCCATTTGTAAAAGGGAATGCAAATTACTGATATAATCTTAAACATGCAAAGAAGGTGAGCTTTTAGAAACGGTATAGAATGTACAATTCTAAATCTCTATGAAAGTCCAAAACATTAAACTCAACCAAATTCCATTATTTGGGCACTGTCTGAAGGACAAAGGATGCTAAAAGCATTACAATGCACTAGCTTAATTTTTCGTTTGTGATGGATTAGCTTTGACATGCATTTTAATTTGTAGTTGGATTTTATCAGCTGTAGACAAAGTTTGATAATCTCTTCTTGTTTAATTAGCACAATCCTCTTAGGAGGGAGAAATGCAGAGACAATAATAATTTATGTTCTATGACAATTTCATACTGACAACCTGAAATATCGTCTTTCTTTAAAACATACCTACATGTGGTTCTTTTAAATATCTTTGTCCTACCTTCTCTGTTTGTAGTGCGTGCGTGTGTGTAAATGTAAGGGGAAAAAAAAGGGAGGGAGCTCACACTATAAAAGGTTTCCTCTGCGTAAAGAGCCAAGAGAACGTGTAAATAGACTGCATAAATAACAGCCGGCTCCTTAGAAACCAAGAGGCACCCTCATATAGAGGCTCAGCTCCGCTACACTGCTTGAAATGTGAATCAACTCATTAACATTGAAGCTTTACTCCGGCTCTTTTTTGCACGGATGAGGTTTGAATCTGGCCCTTTGTTTCCATGTAGAACTAAGCATTTGTTGTTTTTCTGGAGACCTGAATCCTTTTTGTGGGATGGGAGGTTTGGTATTTTCTCCTGGTATAAAGCAAAGAAACTTTCTTGCCTCTGTTAAAGTTTCACCCAATAGATCCATCCTTTTCACATTGACAGTGTTCTGGTTTGACGTGCTGTGCACAGGGCCCTTCGCATGCAGGAATAAGGGGCTGCTCATGGAGGTCCATGGGACTGCTTTCGTCAGGACCTGGGGGAGATGAGTTAACACTGAACCAGTAACCTGTACATCTGTTTTGAAGGTAAGCCCATATCACCAGGTTCATAAGGTTAGCCCGGGCCTCTAGGAACGTGGGCTGTAGGGGAACAGAACACAACGAACCACCCCATCCCGAGAGGTGCTGGTGTGCAACACCTCTGCAGGTCAGATGCTCAGGCAGCCTGTGGTAGAGCTTCCCAACATCCCCAGAGTGCACTGGAGAGCAGAAGAGATGCCCTGAGCTCTCTTCTTCATCCTAGCAATATCTTGCCGAGACAGGGGGCAATGATCTTGTAGCTGTACTGTACCATTCAGCTCATCCGCACAGCTAACGCAGCCATCTCTGCTGACCGCAGCCAGCAGAGCACTTTGAGTTTCATGGCGTTTAAGGCCAGTAGGAGCAAGGTTGAGTTTGCTCTATATCACATACGTACACACATATAACTATAGAAACCTGACATAAATATTTTAGTGCATATTTTACACTGCAAGGTTTTTTAGGTCAGATTTTAAAAGGACTGAATATATTTTTTTCACTTATGCCTTCCTTTGACTCTGTTTTTAAAAATCAAAATCTTCCCCTCTGATTCCGGCAAGCCCTAATGGCAAATTAATGCTGTTGTAATAACTTGGGCTGTGCCTTTGGAAGGCATCAGAATACTCTTTTATTGCAGCTGTATCCAAAAAGGTCTCTCCAGTTCCCAGCCCTCTGTGAAGCTGTTTTCCCATCCTTCCCTGCCAGTTTCCAGGCTGGAACAGATGAGCATTGCTACGTAACCACTGATGGCTGGAACAGCACTGTCAGAGGTATCATTTTCAGACACGGTTTCAGTATGCTTGTTCTGACCTTTAGGGGAAGCAACAGTGCCCTGACATTTATGTTGGTTTATATCCCCTGCAATCCCTTTTCAAGTAAAACTCACATCTATAGGGCTCTCTCTGAGCACCCCGCAACCATTTATGACAAATCCTCGATGAGCCAGCACTGAATGGACCGGACTGTGCTTTCACCTGGCTTCCAGGCTGCCCTGAACATCAGGAATCTCCTTGATTTGACCCTCTCTGGATGTATTATTTTGGTCATGAAAATCCCAGAGCCGCCTTAAAAAGCTGTGGTGTTTCAGATAGAGGCTATGTGGGAAAATTCAAGACTTCAGTGATGCAAAGCAAGAGGGCTACTATCCATGTTGATGAGACCGGTGGTGTTCCCCGTGGGGAGCTTGGCTCTTAATGATGTGTAAGAGTGGCTGCTGGATTGGGGAGAGGCTTGAGAGCAGCCAGCCAGGAGATGACTCCATCTTCTGTCTTGCAGCGGGCTGCCCCATGTCATTGTGAGCTGCTATATTGGAAATATTGTGAAGAAATTCACTTAATTAATTAGCTGTTAAAGCCTGGTTCCCTTATATTGTCTGTTTCACACCGATGCCTCTACCTTCTGTTCCCCAGAATTTTACCTTTGAAGTAGCTTCTTTGAAAACTCATATCCTGCGTGCTTAGGCTCAGTGGACTAGGATCACACTTCTTAAACTCCTCACATCTCCTGATTATACTTTTCAGAATAAATATATGCAGATATTGTTGCATTTCCTTGCTTAATCTCAGCAGGCAACTTCACTTTAAAGTATCTTCAGGCAATTACCACCCAGCCCTTCCCACAGCAGCTTTTCTGACATAGGACACAGCTTCCCACATGACAGTACCCAGATCAAAGAGCGCTCAAGTATTGTTTTATCTTGCACTAATGCTGTATCAGGCCAACACGTGAAGGAAGATCTCAACCCATGTTTGGAGACGTCAAAATAAAGCATAATTCAGCATTTGAAGCAGTGACTTATCACTGCCCATGGGTGACTGTGTGGCCAAAGGAAGGGTCTCCCAACAGGAATCTCAGCTGAAGGGGCTGAAGCTTAGGAAGGAGGATTGCAGTAAAATATAAATGATAGCAAGTGTACTCATTTTTATTTCGGGCAGAATAGAGTTTATTTACTTCTTGTATACACCGAACAAAAGTTTGTTCCCTTTTTCTTAATTCGTCTCTATTCTGGTTCTTTCCTGGTTATTGCAGGATATTTTTGCAATATTGACTTATTAAGACTCTGTGGGCTGTTTTTAAGCTGGTTTTAGGCAGGTTGTTGTTGGTTTACATGTTTTGCTACTGGCCATAGTAAGCAAAGGGAGTTAAGTGCTTTTTTCATAGAGGCGGTGTCAACCTGTGTGCAAGCTAGATAGAAAACCCAAGAATTCTGCTTACAGTAAATCCTGCCTTTGCCTATCAGTAAATATTATTACTATCATTATTAAAATGTTAAGACTATCAAGCAGTGTTTTGCAGTGCAAGCATTAGGAGGCACAGCTGAGCTTCTCTGACTTGATCCAGCAGAGGCAATGCATGCATACTAATGAATTCATTGCCTTATTTGTCTCCTGATATGTTTTAAAAGGTAAATTAATGTTTTTCTATCTGTTCTTTAATGAATACCTTACATCCTGCATTGGGAACTGTCGTGGTTTAGCCCCAGTCTGCAACCAAGCACCACACAGCCACTCGCTCCCCCACTTCCCCACCCCCCTCGGTGGGACGGGGGAGAGAACTGGAAGAGCAAAAGTCAGAAAACTCGTGGGTTGAGAGAAGAACAGTTTAATACTTGAAATAATGAAATAATAATAATAAAAACAACAACAATAATAAATTGTAATGGAAAGTAAAAAACCAAAACAAAACACCAAGAGGTGATGCAACCACCCACCGACTGACACCCAGTCAGTCCCCAAGCAGTGATTGCTGTGTCCCAGCCAACTCCCCCCAGCTTCTGTACTGAGCATGACGTTCTATAGTATGGAATATCCCTTTGGCCGGTCTGGGTCAGCTGTCCTGGCCGTGCCCCCTCCCAGCTTCTTGTGCACCTCCTCGCTAGCAGGGCATGAGAAGCTGAAAAGTCCTTGACTAGTGTAAGCACTGCTTAGCAACAACTAAAACATCGGTGTGTTATCAGCATTATTCTCATCCTAAATCCAAAACACAGCACTGTACCAGCTGCTAGGAAGAAAATTAACTCTATCCCCGCCGAAACCAGGATAGAACTCATTCACTTTCCCAAATTATTGCCAGCAACCAGTCACGAGGAACAGTTAGAAATTTGCTGGTGCAGGAAACGGTAGTTTTCAGAGCTGCGGATTACTTTGATAATGGGAATTTTTCCCTTTTCACACTTATGCTTGCAGCTAGGATAGTGTTTATATCCAGCTGTTGAGCTGTATTTGAAAGATTTCTGGCATAATTAAGATTTCAAACAAAAACAGTTGCACATCCCCCTTTTTTTTTTTTGTCAACACATATATAGGAGGCTATGTCTTTTACTAGTGTAAACAAAGAGAATGATTGATGCTCCCTTGACATTTAGGGGCTGTCTTAAATGCAGTGCTATCATTTTCTCAATATAGCAACTTTTCGGAGAGACATTATTTTACACAACAAAAATGGGGGTTTTTCGTTTGCCTTGTGCACCCTGCCATCTCCACAGGCACTGTAACCACCTTCCCCCAGGAGTCACAGCCAGCTGCAGCTGTGATAGAGTACTCAATCTACAGTTCATAATAAAGACTTCTCTTTTTGTGGATGGTAAAACATAAGGAAACACTACGTGGGGACACCTCGGGGGTCCATCAAATCTGCTCGGGCAATGGCCATCACCAGATGAAGCTAAGAGCCCTCCAGATGTGAGCTCCTGTAGCACATCTCCTCCAAGAAGTTGCTCTTTCTTGTCGTTCTCAGGGTCCTACTACAGTTATGATCCTTTTGAGCTGGTTCAAGCCGCCGAGCTTTGCATCACGCTGTGGTTCCCTGTGTCTTGTGCCACAAGAGCAGAAACACAGGAGGAAGGGCTGCAAGCAGGTTAGCCTCCATATCAGCTAGTAAATGCTGGACTACTTTACATGCACTGATGCACCCCTGGGCTGTCAAATCACAGCCATTGCCTAGATAAACACGGGATGCATGTTTTTAGCAGAAAAGTCTTGCCCTGTCAGTCTTTGCTTTCACATCCCCATTCAGAAAATGAAGATAAGAATCCTCAATTCCCTCCTGAGAGAACAGAGAAAGGTGTTTGTTTATGTGTGTCTAGTACCAGGAAACACAGAATGGCAAATGTTTATTTTAATGTTGCTCTGGAGGAAGGAAGTGGACTTGAGGTGGTAACAAGAGGAAAGTCTGGCTAATGAATGACAAAGTCCAGGTCCCTGTTAGACACTGCTGCTCCACAGCAAGTTTTATTGCTCTTGTATTTCATGTTCTAGTAATCTGAGTGTTGCAAGCACAGAGTAAGAAATGGCCCATGTCTGAGACTTTCAGTTTAACTGAGCAAGAGATGAAAAAGCCAAGGAGAAAAAGAAGGCAGAGGCAGGCCCAGGTGGAGCAGGATGCCCACAGCACAAGGCGAGGGGAAAAGCCCACATCAGGACCAGGCTTTTCCCCAGAAACACGTTGTGTGAATGAAGCGATGGCCAGAGACACACGGTGTGGGATGGCCCTTGTCAATGCATTGAGGGTGATGCATAAAATGGACAACTACATGCGATGGGGTCTAGCAAAACCGTACTGCAAGGCTTGGATTTTTATCTAAGGAGTTTTTCTTGGATTTCTGGTAGGAATGCAGCCCAAGCAGCACCTGTACAGGCGTGTGCTGCGGGAATGGCCTTCCGCAGCTTCCCAGTCCACCAGGCACCAGGGACGGGGTCTGCCGGCGACACTGCTGTGCTACTACATCATCACGGCTGCTGAGCCATTCTCTAAGACTTTGGATCACCAAAGCCCTTTGGTGCCAATGAGAGTTTTCACACAGATTTTAACTGGCACTATATCCAGCCTTCACTGGATAATTTCTTTGACTAATTTAGTCATTTAACATGTTCAAATTAGGTATAAATTGAGAAAAAAAAAAGACGAAGGAGGAAAAAAATGGTTGGTTGTCTACTACCAATTTTAGAATGTAATATTTCTAACAGCATGTGTAAGTTTCTCCATGGACAAAAGATCTCATGATTTATCGAGCCATTTATTAATTAGAAGATTACAGAAAGACTGCTTCCTAGTAGCAAAAAAAATAGAGTTAATTATAAATGCTGTAAAAGGGTATAAGAAGATTCATAATCCAGCTCACCCTTTCTTCCTGCTTCAAGTTATCCACAAAAACACTTAAAATGTGTTGAATGTTAAACCTGCTAAATCCTCTTCAGCAAAAAGACCTTAAACTTAGGTAGATGCTGTTATGCCCATTCTTAGCCAGGTCAGGTCTAAGTGCATAAAATACGATTTCAGCATTAAAACCTGTCTGCATCTTGGTTGTTCTCCTCCTCGTTTGCCGGACCTGAGCTGTACGCCTCGTGGAGGCCTTTGCGTTCTAGTGTCTGCAGAAGTTCTTCTGTCCATTCCCTGTGACATCTCCTCTGTGATTTACATCTCTTTCTCTGCTCTTTAAGGACCAGTTCCCTGCCCTTAAATCACTGTTAGAAGACCACGGTTCCTGATACCTGTCCCTCCAACATCTTCACTTTTGTGAAACAAGAAAATCTGATTCTTATCTTTTGCTAAGAGTTTTGTTCCTATCCATGGGGTTGTGGGGGGGGGTGGGGTTGTGGTTTTCTTTTTTTGGTCAGCTTAATATCACAAGCTCTCTCTTTGCGCTTGATAATCCCTTTGATCTTCTTTACTCGTTGCTCGGCAGAGTGCCATAAGAATGTTACTACCTTTAATCTTTTTTGCTATTGATCAGTAATATTCCTGTCTGCTGCTTCTCTGTGATTCCTTTGCTGAAATTGCCGCTACATCCCCTCTATGTTTTCATGGAGGAAGTGTCATAACATAGGTAGCACTTCAGGACAAGATCACAGTTGTTGGAACGAGCAAAGAGTTTGAGGAGAAAGGTTAGGACCAGTAACAGCAAATTTATCAGATGTCTTACATATTTGTACTGTAGTATTTTTTCTAAATATGGAAAAAAAATTTACATTTAATCCCAATTTCTGGTCTTTCGAGCTGTCTCTGCTGCCTTTCTCTTCAAGGCAGGAAGAAGGAATTCTATAAACTCTATGAGCTCCCATTTCTGGTGTCTCTCAATGGTTTGTGGATGGAATTATATCCTTTTACAAGGCAACTATGATATTTCCAAGAGCAAATTGTAACAAATTCAACTTGAGATTTGAGAACACCTAGCATTCCTTCCACTTCTTGAAGTAGGTCATTGCCAAAAGCAGATTAGCTGATGATGTCGCTGGTGATAACAGGGGGTGGCAAAGTAAAACCTAACCTTCTTTCGACAGTTATGTTCCCTAACAGCAATAGTAATAATTAAAAAAACCAAAACGCTGTGAAGAAAGTGAAGCCAGCACGACTCAGACATGCACAAAAGGTAGGAAGAAGGAATCAAGAAGGAATCTTTTGCATATGTTCATTATTCTGGATATAATTACACTTCACTGCAAATGTGCTTCACCTGCCACATTATGTATATAGATTTTCAATCGTCTAGGTTGTGAGGTGGGGAAGGAAGGAGACAGATTTGGTTTTGCCCATTATATGTATCAGAAGTCTTTGCAAAACTGTAATTCAAATATGACTCAGAATTTTGAGTGCTCCAAGGAACGAACCACAATTACAGACTTTTATGAAACTAAGATTGCAGTGCATCAGTGGGACAAATGACTTTATGTTAATCTGTTAATCATTTAAAATGGCCAGAGTTTGGGGCGGTAGATTCAGCTCACTCTTTGCTACAAATCTGTGCTCTGCTTTGCCATGGGTAAGGAGATGGAAAAGCGGGGTCTCCAAGACCCCGTTTTTTCTAAGCCCTCCCAGATGGAAGGTGGCTGTGTTGGGTGGGGGGAGGTCAGATAAACTTTGTTGGATGTTTATTCTGGTAGTGCCATCTCCACCTGCTATGGCTGGAGGAAGTGCCATCTGACCTGCTTATATCCTCTTTTTATTTTTTTCTTAGTTGATTAAATAAATTAAATAAAGAACTTTCTGCTTGTTTGAATTCTAAGCAAGCAAGAGATGTTGCTGCTCCGCTTACATGACTGAAGGTCTTGCATTCCCAAACAAAGGAGTCTCTTCCTCACAGCCCTGTGTTCAGACTTATTTTATAACCAGAAGTGAAGCTGAGTTCCTCTACTAGACCAGAGGCTGCCGGTGTTGAAGTGTCAGGGTTTGTGATGTATAGCAGAGTGTCACCTGTACAGAGAGAAATTCTCCTCTCCAGTCCCTCTGTATTTATACCTTGTATCTGTGAGTTATTGCATATTTTCCTGGCCAAGGTCTTGATTGCCCGAGAAAAGAGTAATGGGCATAAGTGAAAATTCCTATCTGGCTTCACCCTGCAATCTGGAAGGTGGCTATTTCAAGTTGTGAAGCCACCTTACTCTTTCTGACCCTCTCCCCAGTGAAGTTACCACCGCTGTCACTTGTGTCACCGTCGGACCTAACAGCCCTTCTTGAGATCGGGGGCTCCATATCGCAGACACTGCAGACACCGGTCATGGGCAGTTCATTCCCTGAAGACTTCTATAAATGAGGCAGATCTAGCATAAAGGAAAAGGTGAGGTGATTCGCCAAGGTCGCACAACTCAATAGTGGCAAAATTTGAAACCTGCTGATAGCCAGTGTAGCACCTGCACTGCTGGTTTACGTTATAGTTCTGTGTTTTCACATAATATTGCATAATATCAAATGCCCAATTGTGTAAAATGTGAGAAGGCAGACGAGAGCTAGTTACAGGCACCTGCAAGGTGTTGTTTGTCATGAAGCATCAGTGGAGCAGAGCCAGAACTGGTTGGGAGGAACCAGAAAACCAAACGGAAGGGGACCAACATCCTTCCATCCTGCTAAGTTATGTTTAACATCATCTGATCTCATAGCTCATTTTCACTGGCTTGGAGCACTGCTAGGAGTTATGACTGGGGGTATTTTAGGGACCAAGTGTCAGGGGCCTTGTCAGGAAGGGGCTGGAGGTAGAGGTGGTGCAGGAGGAACTCTGGATTTCTAGATGTTCCTCAGTTTGGGGAAAATTGTGGGTTTTAAGGGAGTTGGAGAGTCCATCTGGGACCCAAAGAGTGCAATCACATATTTATGGGCTAGAGCCAGGCTGTCAGGAGTACTGGCTGTCCATCTGCAGCCCCATTTGATCGCTGTCAGTCCCATGGGGACCCACTGCGCTCCCCAGAGCCTGCTGCCCACCCTGGCAGGCATCCCCGCTGCAGGCAAGAGTGCGATCAGCTGTTTCACAAAGCTGGAGGGTTCACTTTTAGCATCATTTGCTGTTTCTTGAATTATTTATTGTGGTTATGCTGCTAATCCACAGAAGCATTGCTGCTGTGCATCATATCCAGATGTCTGCAAACGCACTCCCAGGGACAGATCCTAATTTTACCTGCCTCTGCAAAATGTTCTCCTCTGGACTGAGGCCCCATTTTTGTTCCTGTTGAACTCTACAGCTAAGACGACTGCTGGCTTGAGGAGCTAAATACTGTTCCTCTGAAACAAAGGGCTCACTGAAGGGCCCAGATTTTACCTGCACAAGATGATAATAAGACAGGCTTTCTTGGCATCATTTAAAAGTACAGGAGGCAGCATGCAGACCTCTTGCACGGTCAAGAAGCAGAGAGCTGGAGCCAGGGCAGAATAAGGGCGAAGATCATTTGCATCAAGGATATTGCGACTGTGCAGGTCTACCCTGTCCTTCCCCCATGCATGTCAAAGCCCCGAGACCACAAATCCTGATCGAACCTCTGGTAGCATGTGGGAGCTGCAAATGGGTTTCTGCAGCATGGGAAAAATCAGGTTGTCTAGTGACCATCTGTTAAAGGTCAGGGCAGAAACCTGGGCTTTAGTAAAGCCAGAGCAGTGATATTCATAAAAACTAACCTGTCGTCAGGAGACATTGTAACCCAGCCTGCGGTTTCTCATCTAAGTGAATTGCTAAGCATACTTAAGAAGATGCATCTATATAAGTTGTTTCCCAGGAACTTAGTGTCAGGATTGGTTTTGCTTTGTTTAATGACACGCTGGGCCAGCCTGGGAGATGGAGCTGTCTCCCATTACCTGAAAGCAACTCCCCAGGGAAAATGACCACCCAACATACACCAGAATTAGGGTTTTATTTATTTGGGCAGTTCTGAGTTGTTTATATACTGGTTTTGTTAAGATTTTTAGGCCAAAGTTTATTTTCCTGTTCTTTTGATCAACTGGCTCATAGGCCAATTTGAACAGTGGGTAGGAAAGGAGTAATATCAAAAAATCCACAAAATGTGCAAGATGGGGAACGAGTCCCGCTTGTTCTCACAGTCCTTTTTGCTTACCAGATTAAGTAACTGATGTGTTATGAAGCTGTGCATGTAGGAGCACACTAGGTTGTCCCAGCATGAGGGGGTTTTTGCGGTGGGCTCACATCTCTATTTATTGTTGGCTTTATTATTGACACTGGTAGTAATTTTATGTATACAACACCTCCTGGCTGAGCATTTGGGGCACCGTGCAACTTGTTTTCAGAGCAATGCAGGAGGCTTAACGACATGGGATTCAAATCCATGCTGCTTGTAAAAGGTATAATTATTGTATGGTGTGTTTATTAATAATAAAAGTCATGGTGGGTAGCTTTCTGGCTGAACTGCTGTGAGAAACGGGATGCTTCCCATCCCAGACAGCAATACTCTAATTAACTTTTGTCAAGTGGTTCACTGAATCTAGCAAAATGGAGCGATCCGGAGGTGCCTACAGATCTGTCAGCTGCTACCTGAAAAATTACTTTCTTTTCTCCACAAGGAAGGGGGGGGAAAAACCACTTGCTAATGATCGGTTTTCTAAATGCGGTGTGTGTCCTGGGACAACAGATGCACATGAACTGAAGGGACACTTGAGGGAATGGAGCAAAAACCAAAACTGTCAGGATTCATAAATGAAAGAACCAGAGGGGAGGAAGAAAAAAAGGAACATCTTCCCCAAATTGGACACTGGTAGTAATTTTATGTATACAACACCTCCTGGCTGAGCATTTGGGGCACCGTGCAACTTGTTTTCAGAGCAATGCAGGAGGCTTAACGACATGGGATTCAAATCCATGCTGCTTGTAAAAGGTATAATTATTGTATGGTGTGTTTATTAATAATAAAAGTCATGGTGGGTAGCTTTCTGGCTGAACTGCTGTGAGAAACGGGATGCTTCCCATCCCAGACAGCAATACTCTAATTAACTTTTGTCAAGTGGTTCACTGAATCTAGCAAAATGGAGCGATCCGGAGGTGCCTACAGATCTGTCAGCTGCTACCTGAAAAATTACTTTCTTTTCTCCACAAGGAAGGGGGGGGAAACCACTTGCTAATGATCGGTTTTCTAAATGCGGTGTGTGTCCTGGGACAACAGATGCACATGAACTGAAGGGACATTTGCGGGAATGGAGCAAAAACCAAAACTGTCAGGATTCATAAATGAAAGAACCAGAGGGGAGGAAGAAAAAAAGGAGCATCTTCCCCAAATTGCATGTCTCAGTAAGCAACATTTATGCAAAAGGTGGTAATAGCATTTCTCTTAAGATGGAAAATAATGACGAACTACTGGGACTGAAATATTTAGTCTCCATTTGAGGAAGAGTTAAAAAGCAGCAATACAGCTTTCCTGGAGCCTGCATGCATGTGTAAAATCAAAAGCCTGAATCGTAAATTCTTATCTCCCTCATCTTTCCTCTCTCCCAAATTCATAGATTTTAATACAAGAAGAGACTATTATGATCATTTTTTCTGACTTGGAGCAGGATCTGAAGGGAGCTTATTTCCATACAAGGGTCCTGCTGTGCCTTTCCCATCCCTATGGTTTTCTCCCCACGCTTGGATTTTACATTTTTCTGGTGTCTCGCAGCCCGCCACACCCTCCGACGGCACTGCTGTATTCCCATTGCGGTCTGCCTGCGTACACAAAATTGCAAGATTGGCACCTTTGATTGCAAGCTTGTGAGGACAGGAGGCATGTCTTCTGTTCTATGAACTGCCTAGCACATTTTTAGCACAGTAATGGTAATAATCACACTTCTGAAATATGTTCTTCAGGCATAAAATGGCTTTGGTGCCTAAAGTAGGTCTTAGCTGCTTCAATCCACACTTTAGATCTTGAAGACCCTACAAGAAGCCCAGGGGGATAAGGTTTTCAACCTTAAAGGTGCTGGAAATACTCTAATACTTACCCAACACCAAACCCACATCAGGAGCCAGAAACTTGGCATTTCTCTGCTGAGACTCAACCACATAAATGTCCTCAGAGCGTCCCCTTTTGGGTCCAAACACCCCCCAGCATCTGTTATTGCTTCCCTTCACCACATTTCTACATGCTTTTCTACAATACAGTACCTCTCCTGTAAGAAAGAGGTAAGATTTTAACTCCTCTCTGTCTGAACCCCAAATCTTCTATTTTCCAGGGAACAACGAGGTCTCCGTCAGCCCTGCTTTCATGTAATGGAAGCCTTCTACATCATTGCACACAAATACATTTTTGGTATTGGTAGTCTTCCAGCTGTTTATACACGCATGTATATGTGTATATCTATTGAAAAAAATCTGCATTTCTTTGTATGTGTGTATATGAAATAGGAAATGTAGATTCCTTTCAACTCTTAATCTTGTTATTAGTTCCACAAAATACACCCCTAATAGTATATGTAAAACTGCATAATTTTGCAGTGCTGAATACTTTTGACTTCATTTCAAGCAGGGAATCTGCGCTATGATGTGGAAGTTCATGAGATCATAAAATCTGACTTCTAAAATTGTGCCAGACAGTGAAACTACCAACTACTCCCTTCACACATGCAAGTATTATAATTATGGGTTTTGTAAGGTAAATTTGAACATAAATGCTTGCTTACATTTTAGATCTAAAGACACGTAAATGTTAATTACATGGTCTTTAAAGGTAGTCAATAAATTTCTTAACTTACAAACTCAAGGGGTAGATTTGGAAAGTTCCAAATCCAGTTTTGAGGCTGCCTAACAATTTGAGCTGTTGTTGACATAATGTATTTTTTGCTACATATTGTATTTTCTGGTGATAACATAATAGGCATAAATTTGATCCACTGTAAATGTAAGACTGAAGATAGAATTTAAAATTGTTCGCTGTTCAGGAGATTGCACACGATATTTCATTGCTGGACAGTATTTCATGTAAAGCTTAGAACAAGTCTTTTTGACTGTAGATGCTTTCTTTGTTTAATTTAAGTCTTTGAACAGTATTTCAAGAATCACTGTCGACTTTTGGACTATATTGCCTTGTGGAATCATAATATTAATTTATACAAACTGTAAACCTGTGTCATTTCCAAATTTGCAATTCACCATTCACCTCTGCTTGAATAAATCACACAGTTTTTTAAATGTAAAAATGTTTTTTGCTGCCAGTGCTCCATTGCAACTTCTTGTTTAACCTGGTTATTTCTCAGGGTGGATTTTTTCTCCTGCCATAATTATTTTTCTAATTGAATGTGATTTGCTGCCACTCTGTTTTGCACAGGAGCGGCTGCCATCAGTACAACTTTTAAATTTTTCATTGGTGATCTGTATGATGAGGCTGCATTTGACTTAGTGCAACAGAGGTGTGAGGATTTGCGCACCCCTGCATCACGTGGCAACACAAATGTGATCCCGTTCAGATGTGTGAAGATGACTGTTCCACCTGGTCTTCACCACTGTTGGAGTGAGACCCATGAGCCCATCCCTTGGAGCTGGGAAAGCTGTTGCCCTTTAAAGCTGCGAGTTCCCTGCTCTTCTTTGTGCATATTTCATATATTTGTGGGAGCCGGCCAGAGTTTGTTGCTAGAAACTAATTATTTCCTGTTTTAGATAGCCTTTCTTCAGATGACCTCAAAGCAATTTAGGTGCCCTCAAGTATGCAGGAATTAATGCACCATGGTGGCGAAATGTGGCTCCCCCTCCCCGTGCAGGCACTGCTGTCGTCAACCCCAAGTTCAGCCAAATTACACTGGTCTGACATCACGAGTACGAGTCTGAGAGAAGAAGGAACAAAGGCTCCGAAGGTGCTTTGTCAGGCCCCTTCTCCCTCCACACGGACAGGCAATGCAGCACCTCCTGCAGCTCCTGTGGCTGCTCTGCTCTGCTGGGTGTTGGCTCTGTCATATCCACAGTACAAAGCCGGGATCAGCGGAGGAAGATGAAGTACTAATGCTGCGTTATTAAAGTAAACTGCTGGGTTTGTTCTTCCCCTTGTAGAACTGGAGTTCTTCACAGGGAAGAAGGCTCAGCATTGCTAGCAGGGTTTTCGGAGGTGCCCCGTGGGCTGTTCTGTCTCTTGGGATGTGACCTCTGCCAGCCTGGCTGGAAAGCCACGGACTGCCAAGCTGCCTGCCAGCACCACTGGACCAGGAGAGTTTGAACCACTCAGCTTCCTAAATTTGCCCTTCTTTCATCCTTTGCTTTGTGGGATGTTCTCATGCTAATGTTTTGGAGAGCTGGAGCATTATCCCTGTGCTGCCAGCAGCCTGCGGGATGTAAATTTGTCGTCTCCAGAACTGTTTCTACGTGAAGTTGTGGCTCAGGCCTATTATCATTATTTAATGTCACTTTTTCAGCAGTGTAATAGTAAAGCTTTTTATAAAATATATTATCATTCTGAACTTTGTTGTTAGCAAGACAAAGCAGAAATAACAGTATGCTCGGTTCAGCCATCAATATACAGGGTATATCATCAATCAAATCCATAAAGCTTTTAAGCTGTCTTGTTCTAAATTAAGGTTTACAATGCATTACAATGGGATATTTAAAACTGTGTACACATTTTATCAGCTCCTCGTGACTCTGTAAATGCTTTCTGATTAGTAGGTCTAAACACAGCAGACTTGATTCGAAGCTGACTTTTACAATTAAATCCATTTATTTCGCAGGATGTTACCTCTATTGCATGGGGGGACTCAGGGCTCCATTTTCATTTCTCATTAAAGGCAAAATTAAATTGGAACCAACTTTCTGACATTCACTGAAATCTAACAAGACTTGGTAAAACTGTTGAATTAAAAGTTTGCCATTATATGAAGATTTTGGGCAGGATGTGGCATTGTGGTAGTGAAAAGGAAATGCATAAAAAGGGGCAATATTTATAACTGAATGCATGTCTAGTGTATATGCCATCCATTACATCAGTGTTTACATGTCTCAAACAGTGTCATGGCTGCACAATGTTAAATGCCGTTTGGGTACATCGGGGAGACATTAACGTGCTGTAAAGATCTTGCAATCATATAGACAACACAGAAAAGGATGGAAAGGGAAGCAGATGCAGAATTATTTGTCTGCAGTCAGCTGGCCATTCAGTAGTCTGCTGATTTACAGTCTGGTGCTCTGAATTCAACCAGCTGAAATCCCCATTCTTTTCTTTATCGTACCTGTGTGCCCTGGCTGACAGCCGTGTAAGAGAAGACCTGCTTAATTTGTAAGAGTAGATGCATCATTGTTAGTGGCAGGGGGGGCTTCCTCTGCAGTGGGAGAAGGTCCCACCTAATCCTGCTCCCACACCGCTAAGCGTTTGCTCTGGAGCTAGGTACTTAACATGGGAGGAGTAGGTTTGAGATGTAAGAACAGTTTGGTTTCTAGCCCTAGGCTTCTCCAGTAAACCTGCCAAGAAGGCAGTCCACCTGCAAAGTTTGGTAATCCACGCAAAGACGAAGAATGGAGAGATGAATTGGGATATAGATGCTGTGGATGCAAACATAGGTGGCATGGAAATTCAATTTGGTGCTTGAAAATGGCTTTCTTCTTCCCTTTTCCATTTAGAAATTTGACACCCCATTGGCAAGCATCTTTGGGATTCAGCAGAAGGGCTGCGGATAAACAGGAGTGGAGGAGTAAAGAGGAGTACACAGAGCAATGAGGATGGAAGAAGAGCTCAATGTGGAAAAGTAGAGTGTACAAGGACAGGTGAGGTGAGCAAAGCCCTTATGGGAATGGAGCAGATCAGCAGTTTCAGGTTGAATCATAACTGTATTGCCAAGTGTGATGGCTCTCTGAAATCTTTGTTGGCGCTGTTAGACTAAAAAGAATAAGCTTCTAAGTTTCAAATTCAACTCACATTATATTAACGGTTATTTGAGTCATGCCCACAATCTGCGCAACAGCAGGAGAAATCAGAGACATAGATCAAAAGCTCAGATCAAACCTAAATATTCTCTTCACAATCTTAATAAAGGTTGTGGTCAAGGCAGGAGCTGGCTTGTAACTGTAACTATACAAGACTGACAACTAAATGAAGGGGAAATGAAAAGCCAATTTAATTGTTGCCTGTTGTTATTGTCAAAATGACCGGCTAATTAAATATTTATTGTTTACTGGTTTCAAGCGTATATTTGGCATGTTGGGATACTGTGTAATCAGTAGATCATACATTTCCCCAGAACAAAATAGTAGCCTCACAAAAGCCTGTTGTGAGGATTAGCTGGCTAATGGGCTTGACTCACACCCCTGAGCACCGAGGGTGCAATTTGCAATTGCGGTTTTGAGTTCCCAGCTGGAAGTGCTTCATGCTCCCATTGCATCTCCCAGCGGGGGGGCGCAGCACTGCGCCTCCAGCCTGGGCTCTCTCGGAGCCCTGCCAGCAAAAGCTGCCCACGAGAAGCAGTGATTTAGTACAGCTGGCTCCATCCTTCTCTCTCTTTCCTGCTCTTGCCTCCTGTCTGGCCACGTCCAACTCCTGCGCGTGACAGCTCATCGACTGCCCTGAAGAATGAGGTTGTGCTCCGCTCCCCTTCCTAAAGGGAAGCTTCCCAGGAAGCGGAGACATATGAGCTCCAGAAATCAGGATGCTTTCTGCTTGGGCTACAAACTATTGGCTTTTTTCATGAGCAGCAAAAAGAGAGATCCTACAGGATCTCACATTCCTGCCAAGTCTTAGATGAATGGTGTTCCTTTGGGGTACAACGGTGACATGTAAGAAATGAGGATAGTGCAAAGACCTTGAAGATGCACAGATTCTTAAGATGTTCCTTGTGCTCCCAGCTGCCACTGCAACTTTCCAGCTATGGTATTTTAGGGTGGAGGAGAAAGAACATCTGCACCACACCATGGCCCAAATGGATGGCAGTGGTCGGGTGTCGAACCTGAGAGATGCTCCTCTGAGCCCCTCGATGGATGCAACGCTGCCAGCTACTCTGGGGAGGGGGAAATCATGCTCACAGATTGCACAGCAAAAAACACTTCAAGCCGAGGCTCTCAACAGAGCCTTTTTTTCTGATTTCCACCCCCGGGCGACAAGGCTGGGTCTCAGCAGACTGTCAGCCTCACTTGCACCTGCCTAACGGCAAGGAGGGAAGGGGCAGCAGGGCAAAGGGAGAGCCAGACCACCCGCTCTCAGCCAGCAAATGTTGCAGGGGAAGATTGCCAAGCTGCGAGCGAGCAAGGCTTGGGAATGCTCACGGGTCTGGAGACATCTTTATTAGGAAGGAAGAGGAGAATCCAGGCAAGCAAAGCCAGAAGGAAGGAGGGAAAGTCTGCAAAAACGAGAGTGGGCTCATTGCAGGGAGCTTCGCTCAAAGCTATCCCACTAACAATCAGGCCTTTTTAGTAACAAAATAAAAACAAAAAAAAGCGCAAAAGCTGGCATTTCCAATTTCTCAATTAAAACATAATTTACAGCCTGCGCTGTCTCTCAAATAAAAGCATGCTTTTTTCACCCAAGTGTGAAACAATATTTATAGAAACATTTTGTGGCTTAATATGGTGCTCTGACGTTGCAGCCGTCTGCATGCATATGGACACAGGCACTGGCTCTCTTGGCCAAAGGCAGCTCCCCATCCATGGCTCCAGGCTGGTGGGGACCATCAGGAGTGGAATTTCTCCAGCGCTGAGCTAGCTGCCCAGGGCTCCCTTTGTGGCCAAGGAAATAAAAACATACTGCTATAAAGTGTGGCCTGTCAAGGCCTGAGCTAGCTGGGTAGGCTGAGATGTTCCCTAGGAGCCATCCCTTCCTATAGCAGCTTTTGGGCCTTGGCAGAGCGCGTTTACCCCTGCCAGCACCTGATTTGGGGAATTTTTTTCTGAGTGCATAGGGAGCCTTGAGCATGAAATGGAATTTTACTGGGCTGGTAGGACTGAACAGGGGTGGGAATGGGGATGCTCTTGTAGAGGCCTGTGTTAAGGCAGGTTGAACTGCTGAGGGATGCTTTCCTCTCCAGCAGCTACTCAAAAATGTGCAGAGAAGGGGTTGCACATTGCTACATCATTTCTGATCCTTTTGATTTGCTTGTGAAGGCAATCACCTTCCAGCTCTGTCAAACCCAGATCACTCTGAAGAGTTTTTGGCATAAATACGGTTGGAACAGCTTTCTGATACTTACCTTTTTGGTATGAGGTCTTGGCAGGAGGTCTTTCAATGCAAAGATTTAATTTCCTGTACAGAATGACATACTCCTTGCAATAGCTTCATTAGAAGATTCTGGTTATATTAACCCTCTTCTTTTTTTTCCAAGTTACCTAGATACATTCAAGGGCAATGAATATGCAGTTTGTGTTTACAAAAAAAATCTGCATGAAAGTTAATGGAAATCTTGTAACAAGCACCCCACTTCCATTAATTGATTCCCTAATCCAGTGAAGCATTAGTCATATGCTTAATTTTAGGCATTTGATCTCTACAATCAAAATTGCTGGCTCTGATCCGAAGCCAATCAAACCATCAGCAGCCTTGCCATTGATTTCCATGGATGAGATCCAAAGGAACTATGCACGTTAAAATTAAACACATCCTTAATTGACTTGCTGGGGGCCATATTTAGATCTCCTTAAATCACCTGTGCCAAACAGGGCCCTACAAATACTTACAACAGAAGTGAGAACAAAAATGTAGCAACCTCCCCAAAAATGGTGCCTATACCTGAACATATACACTTACCCAATGTATTGTTGTGTCTTCCTGGTTTTTGGCTCATGTCCCTAACCCACTTGCTAAATTAGAAAACTTTAGCCACTGTGACATAGGCTGTCTCAGACTGAGAAATATTTGGGACCAAAACCTCCCATTAGCACCTGACCTGGTCAACCACCTCTCCTTAGCACAGTGACAACGTGACCCCATGGCAGTGAATATCTGCAAAATCAACCACAAAAAGGTATCACTGGGCAATTCGGAGGGATTTGGGGGTCTTTTTGTACAGCAGAGCCTGCTGGCATAATGATTCTGTCTGGTATGCCTGTTAAAATCTTGCCCTAAATTTATTGTCAGAATTCAGGAACTCTAGATTGAACCCATCTCCTCTTATTTTTAAGTAGTTCACCTGTAGTTACTCTAAGACCTTTGCTAGGAGTACATGCACCCGTCTTAGTCTGGGTCCAGGGGACAGCAGGGTTTCCTCAGGACCTGTGGCAGAGAATTCAGTCCTGACCCAGAATCTCTCTACCTCCTCGAGAGCCCAGTGTTGCAATAGCTGCCTAGAAAATTATTCCATACTAGAAAACCCTCAAATTAGGCAATTAAACTGGCAAAATACCTCCAGTCATAAGGAAATCTAATAATTCCTGGGTTGGGAGCTTTTTGTGTTTTTTTCCCCATTATTATTATTATTATTATTATTATTATTATTATTATGGATTAGCTTTACACACTCTTATTTGCAAGAAAAAGAATTATAGATAGTAATTGGATAATATCTCAATTATCCCCAGTGACTTAATTATCATCATTAACTGTATTTATTTCACTAATTTAGAGGATTTCTTTTGGGGGTTTCATTCTCCAGGCCTATTAGTTTGACTGATAATGGGGCATACTGGCAATAGCAAGGCAGAATTACACAATTATTTAAAAAATGATGGGTCATATCTTACAAAACACAAGGAAAAAGAAAACCCTGTTCTACTTCAGGGGTATGTCTAAAATCAGAACTTTCCGCTCAGAATGTGATTATGTAAATTATGAAATTTCATCTCTATTGCATTGAGTTTCTGACTGTACAGTGAAATTTGTTGTGTTATGCTACAACAAGAAATGGCTACTGTAAATTGAAAGTCAATGCAAACAGCAAACATAATGCCTTAAGGAGAGAGTGTCATGATGTGAAATTTCGGAGGTAATGCGACTTCTTTGTCTGACTGGTGCACTTATATTTGAGCGTAATTAAAAAGCCCTGGAAGTGAAACTAATTCCTGCAGCTTTATACTAGGAGATGGATCGCCCGACTAATGAGAAAGATCTCATCCACATAGTCTCCATAGCAATGTCAAGTACAGGGGGCTTTGCGCCCCATCTTGCTGCTGTTGACTTACAGAGGATGGCTTGGGCTTTGTATCCAGCACCGCTAACTTCAATACTTAGGAACACACATGATAGCTGGTCCAGCACCGGCAAGCAATAGATGACATTTTTTATTTCTTTCCACCCCAATTTTCTGTGTGTATGTGTTTGGGTTTTTTTAAGAGCCTGAAGCAGAAAAATATAACTGTTGGAAAATGCTTTACATTAGTTGATTATCTCTGGCTAAGTTGAGAGCATTTGGCCTTGCTTATTTGAAATAATTTAACATGAGGATCCCATGGAGGGTGGTAATTTGTAGGGGTTAGTCTCAATTGTGGTATATACATATTGCGAGGCAAAGGGTGGGGGAACTGCCAAACATATTTAGATAAATCTTTGAATTTCTGCTTATTATTTCAGGCCTTATCTTGTTTCAGTAGACCAAATGCTGTTAAAATCACCAACGTGCTCACATTAGAAGCAAAATCATTTGATGCTCTTTGTCTCTTCAGAGCCATGAAACCTAAATTTTCAATGTAACCTATAAGTTTATTTAAATGTGCTGTATACAGTCATCACTCTGTCACCTCCCGTCTTCAGCGGTCAGAGCTTTGTCTTACCTTTGGTAGCCGTCCAGCAAAGGCAGGGCTCGTTACTAGCACTTGCTACTGACACAGCTTTTGATTACCTGAAGATTATCCTGAGTTTTGAATGTTATTTTTTTAATTACAATCAGTGAATTGCTATGCTGTTTCAGTAACCAGATATCCATTTTATACGTAAATATTGGCTTTTTGGTCTGACGCAGCAGGAGCGTACTCACACCTCTGCCAATAGCTTCCCCGTACGTAAGTAATTGGTTTTCTCAAGGTTATTTATTTAGATGACTATTTTTTGTTGTCTTCAATATATGTAAGACTAGTTTTTCTCTATTAATTGTCCGCTGAACTTTATTCTTTCACTCAAACTAGAGCCAAAAGATGAAGACCAGTCATAGATCAAATGCCAATATCTGGTGTAAATCCGTGTAAGACAATGGATTATACAAGCAGAGAATCTGGGTCCATATATATTAGAGAAAGAGAGAAATAAATCTTACCTGCGCTGAGAGACTGCATTAGCTTATTGTGCTGGTAAGACTTTGAAAAACCTAATATAGATTCCTGTAGTGGATGAGCATGGGGAGTTCCACCACTTCCTACGTGCATTTGGCAAGCCTGACCACTACAAAGTCAAAGTGCTTTGTGCTTTTATTTTTCTGCCTTGTTAAGACTAGGCAGTGAGTTCGCTCACATGGAAAAGTTAACTAGTTAAACTGCATTTCGTCTCGCAGCGAAGGAAGCTCAAGTGAAATCAGCCTGATTTCAGTGTGGAGCAGTGATGTTAAAATTTAATGTAGTTTAGCCAGGGCACTTTTAAATCACATCTCTGTTTAACCCGGGTACTTCTCCTGAGTGTCCCCTGAATAGCTAGGGCACAAATTTAGCCAAGATTTGCTGTATTTTCACAAGGCGTGAGAAACAAGGTGGAAAGTCTGGGGGCACTAGGAAAGTGCCCACCCGTGCAGGATCTCATCCCTTTGGCTCATTTCAATGTTTCCAGAACAAATTTTTCCCCAAAGGCAGACCTGGAGATATCTCTGCTGAGTCTCTTGACACCCAGTTTCTCTCTCAGACCTGGAGCAATTTGATAAGCTCAGCTCTCAGTTAAGATACTTTGCGCTTTCCTCATTGCAGAGAAAAGCCTGAAGGCGTGAAGGGGGATATCTGGGAGGCTCAAAAGCCGCATAGCAAAATAAACCTCTTGCCTCAAACATTAACACTTCGAGCTTTTTCTCACTATCCTGAGGAATGAGAGCAGTGTCATAATTTTGGGGAGACCTGAGCACTTGTGATTAACCATGCTACTCATCCCTAGAGAAGGAGCCGCTGAATTCCACAAGGCTTAGTGGCCTCAGTGGGAAATCAGAGGTACAAATGAGCAGGAACAAGGGTAGCATATTCTAGCCATTTCCTTGCTGTTGCTGTTACATGGGGTTACAGCACCAAAGGATTGTATTTAAATCCCCAAAAAGGTTTTCAATTTTAAAAAAATAAAAATATTCAGGTTTTGTAAAGTTCACCCTTCAGTGTAATCTTCCAGTGATTTAGAAATGTAATTATAAAGCCAATTGACAGTGCCCTTTAAAATATGTCATGTAGGAAAATTAATTTTAGGATTTCTTTCCTTTTTTTTTTTTTTTTTTAGCTTCACTGTCACATCTTGGGCTAGAGAGAAGCATTTGAAGGTCCAGTGAAGCTTCCTTATAGGGACAGGGAATAGTGGGGCAATGATACGCAATCCCATCACGTTCCTCTTTCTTGCACCTATTTTAACATTTTTCTGTATCACAGGCCAGATGTTCTTTCTTCTCAGGACTTTCAGCCAGCATTGAACATGGAGTGGGACTAACCTGCTTAATTTTTCAAAAACCTTAGGCAGTGTCTAGATGACAGAACATGAGCGCTTTGGGATGAGAGCATGCTCATGGTCGAGCCAGGGAGGTGGAGCGAGATGGAGCCAGCGGGGAAGCTCAGGTCTCCTACACGCACCTCCCGGCATGTGGAAGGGACCTCTTTAGCCTCGCCTGGTTTCCATGACCTAAGCACAGCCTGAATTAAGTTGCTGCAATGCAAGTTGCACGAATACAGACTAATATAATTTGTCACAATTAGGGCTTGATTGGATGTTTTCATTCTGGGTGATCCAGGCCAAACTGTTACAAATGACCTCTTAGCCTTAGAGCATAAAACAGATTTGCTAAATCGAGGGTGAGACTGAAAGGAAGAAAACAGGAGCGGCCGTCCCTCGTGGCCATGCACCTCTGTTGCACAGCACCTGCGAGGGCAGTGCAACCGGGACTTGCAAACGCTTGAAAGCAGGGAAACTATCCAGCGCATACGAATTAGGAACATTCCTAACTTAGGAGGGGCATTTTAATCTCTCTGAGTATTTTCATCTCTGTGAAAGTGTAATCCACACACTTTGTGCTTGGCATTCATTTCCATTTGGCTGGAAAGATGGGAAGGGAGGAGAAATGGGAATTTTGTCTGCAGCACCCTCCAGGTCTGCAGCGAGGTCAGGGGCAGCAGCACGTGCGTGTCGGGCAGAGGGGGGTCTCACTGAAAGTGCGGATGGTCGCTCACAGCCTGTGGGAGCTGCCCGGTTTGGGGCTTGGGAGGAGAAAGGGGCTTTAGGCTGGGCTTCTCCAGCCTGTCCTGGGAAATCGTTCCATTTTGCAGGGAACAACGGCTATAAATACTAAAAAGTGCTCACCAGGTCATGGGTGGGAATCCTCACCTCCACCCTGGTGAGTGCCCTCATGCACATTTCCCTTCAAACCTCCCACAGCAGAAGATACAGCCCAGCCCTTGGCTTCCTTCTCGCTGCTGGGAAGCTGGTGGAAGAGCTGCCAATCCCCAAAGCACGTGTCCGTGCTGCAACCAGCATCTGAGGCCCTCAAAGCTCATTAGCGGACAGCGAGGAATTTGAATTGGAGGCAGGGTGAGGTGCTACTGAATGTAAATAAAAGTTTGAGGCTGTCAGCTTGGCTTGCTTTTTCAGCGGCCGGGGCACGAAGCATCCGCTTCACCTTGGCACTCTGCATCACTCACGAAACAAGTGCTGATAATGATGAGATGACCGCTCTGCTTTCCTCCACTTGCAAGCAGTTGGTGGTAATGATGTTCATTATGCATTCAATAGGCTATTTTACAATATGAAGTCATTTAGAAAAGGATAATTAGTCCACAGCTTGCTTTTCATTTTATTTAATTTTCTTTACTTCTGTTTGGGAAAAAAAGGAAAAAACAAAAAGTATGTAGGGATTGTGTTATTTTTGCAGCAAGCAAAATGGAGCTGCTTCATTTATCCTCACTCGTAAGAGATATTGTGAAAATGGTGCCCCATTTTTTGCTGAATGATTTCTTGCAATTGAGCATCCAAAAGAGCATTTTAATCTCAATGTATGCTCTGCTATTGTATCAAATTAAGAAGAGCAGGCACGGGAGGCTGCTCAGTGAAGAATCCTCTTTTCCATTAATTTGGATGTGTTAAGTGCACTTTCAGAAGCCAAAAATATTCTTGTAAAAACAAGATTGCACAATGGGATTTCTTTCTAGGGCTTCAGTCATCTACCAGCATTCATCATTGCTAAAATTAAAGAGGGGCTGAAGAGTAACATCTCCAATTAACAGAGGTGCGTCACTTATCTTTTTGTTTTGGTTGGGTCTGTTAGTTTGATCCTATGGGGTAGGTAACCTACAGAGCTACCAGAGCAGAGGATTTGGGGCTCTGAATCCTTCCTTGGACTTCCAAATTCCTTTTGCTTTTCTTACAACAGCCCAAAACAAAGCAGTCCCTGTTAAAAAGGCATTCAGGCACAAACATAGGACTTTTCAGCCCTATGAAGTGGCAATCACTATGCTCCAGGATGATATAAATATATTGGCAGCTGCAGCGCAATGAATTGATAGCTCAGGGAAGGTGGTTCCCAATGGTTTCCAGAAGCTGAGGAATAAGCTTGGTACTGGCACCCTGGTTGCTTCAAGCCGGCTAGCCTGTTGTCACGTCCCCAGAGATGCCTCTGCTCCCTGCATGGCTGCAGCCGCCGTCCGGAGCCAGAGAGCCCCCCTGGATCGGGTCACTCACCCTGGCTGAGTTTAAGGTCTAGTTAAAGGGAGCTTCCTCACCCATTTTTGTGTGATGCACTGCACAGGCAGCATAGGCAACTTAAGTCAAAAGGTTTTCTGTTTCTGTCAAAGGGAAATGAAATCCATATGTTTGGGGAAAAATACCTGGAACTGCATTGCTGCATGGAAGCACTTTTAGGTGACTGACCTATTTATTGAGAGCTCAAGTACGATTTTAGGTAAGTAGTCTCCTGAGTCTCTGGCCAACCACTATACTAGGAATTTCCTAAAGGTGATGTCTCCTGTACAGTTAGAGTCAATAAGGCATGAAAGAAATAAGATCTGAAACAGTGTAACGTAAGAAATATGAATTGCACAGCAGTCTTGGATTACAGCAAGTCCAACTGAAATGCCTGGTGCTCCCCTTTACTTCTATTTCTATTAATATTCCTCAAGCAACAGAGAAGATCGATTTGAAGTAGAGAGCACAGAGAGTCATGGGAGCTTCATTAGCATGCAAATCTGAGTGAATTCATTAGCCCTGCAACTGATGCTGATGCTCCTGGAAACTAGTAAAAGAGTAAAGTCTGCAGAAGTAAATCAGGCCGTGCTAATGAGCCTGTTAATAAAGCTTTTGTAAGCCTTTTCCAGAGCCAAAGTGACAAAGCACACTGTCAATGTTAAACCTCTGGTACTGTGCCTTAGATGAGGGACTCTTTTTTTTTTTTTTTTGGTGATGGGGAAGAAAGCAGAGAACTGTAGCAAAGGTAGAGAATGAGACAAAAGTGGTTACAATATTTCCTCATCAGAGAGAAAAGGATTGTGTGGTTGCAGAAACGAGACAGAATGACAAATGCAACTGTGCAAATAAGATCCATTTGACTGAAATTATATTTTAAAGAAAAACAGGAAACCAAATTTCTCATAATGGGGCTTTCACCTTCTGGCTGTATGTTCTCATTTTCCCTTCGCCTTATTAGGCAGAATTTCAGGATTGCGTTTTGTTTCATCTCCTCCTAAACTTGCAGAAGTGCTTACAGCACGGATGCAGCACCTGGCTCGCTGGGACCCACTGCAGCCCACGCACCTCCTCACCACATGGGATGGCTTGTGGTGAAGGGGAAACATGCGACTGGCCAGCCCTGGGCCTCTGACCCATTTATTATTAAAGGGTCTAGGAAGACCCATACCAGGGCAGTCTCTGGTCCTGGCCCGGTGGAACACGCTGGCCTGGGGCAAATCTGATGGTTTCTGACAGACTCAGCCCCTGCAAATCAGGGGCTCTGTGGTGCAGGGAAGGGCTCTGCTGGGGCAATTTGGCCCAGGTGGGTCCATGGCTGCTGATGCAGAAGGGCAAGGGAGCTGATAGCATGCATGTTAGGAGCAGCAAGTGGTCTCCAGACGGTGCTCTGATTTCTTCTGGTAAAGGCAACACTGAGCAGGGGAGCACATTGTATTTAACAGATTGAAAACTCCATTTCAGTCCATATCGCCTTAAAGTGGACCCATTCTCTGCACACATATTGCCATTTTCGGACGCCCATGTTTACAGGTAGGAGGGTGGGTACCTAAGGGATGGGGTGATGTTTAGTCTGAAGATCGAAGTTTAATTTTAGTGCTGAAGCATTTCCTCCTTTATCTTCCATTTTGCCACCATTTCAGGTGTTGCAAAGTTAGAGATCTCCTTTCCCTGCTATCGCACCAAGGCTTTAAGTTTTCCAGGTGGGAAATAAATCACAGTACCCAAGCCACGAGCCCTGCCAAGATTAGCCGGGCACCTGCACCAATGAGCAGTGATGCTGCTCATCCCCCTCAACCTTGTGTCTGCTTCACGTGGCATCAGCAGCCGCAGCAAACGAAAAGGCTGTGGGTTCACCAGGTTCCAAGGCAGAGATAAGGGGGAGGCCAGTTAGAAATCTATTTGGTTTCTTTTTGCAGCAACCTCTTTGTGTAAAAGAGCTTGATGTAGAGGGAAACTGATTACTGCTTTCTCATCAAGTGGAAAAAGAAGTGCTTTATATACAGGCTGATGGAAAACTACTGGAATGCTTTTCAGTTTCCCTCTCTAACCTTTAGTGCTTTCTGGTGCCTTAAAGGGAACAAAACGCTGGACTGGAAAAAGGGGAAAATATATCAAAATATATTTGGAGATAATGGCTAGTAATACAATAGACAATGCAGCTGGGCAATAAAAAGAGAGGCAAGGGGAAGGCATCAAAAATACCGTAAGAGAGTGGAAGGAAAGAATGAAGACAGGGAGAAAAGGTAAAAGCAAGGAAATGAAGAAAAAAAGCCACTTGTATATTGGGGTGGCAAAGGACAAAGAGGAGATGAAGGGAAGGCAGAGCGAGACCAGTGCAAGAAAAATGAAGAAGAGACACTGGGTGAATGACGGAGCAGGGTCACAGGCAGGCAGAAGCAGGGAGGAGAAATGGAGTGGAAATCAAGCAAAGGGAAGTGTGGAGTGGCGGTGACGCTGCTGACCTGTTTTTCTTTTAGCTGCAAAGCGATGGCAAGTGCTTGTGTTAATAATGCTAATGCTTGGTTACCCAAGGAGAGAGGGAGCCGTGGCTAGCTGGTGTCAGGGCCGACGTTTGGTCAGTGTTATGGGTTGAGTTACACCGAGCCTTTTTCACAGCCTTTTTGGACTAAAAGGGGAGGGAAAGCACTAAGTGGTAAACGATGCCAAGGTTTGGGCTAAGACCCATTGGTTTGACAACCCACCTATAGATTGCACTTTTTCCTTCGGTGCTGGTAACCTGCCCACCTGCCGGAGGACATTCGGCTCACTGCCCTTCACCTCCGGATAGCTGAATTTAATTTGATATAATATCAGAGATCTTTCTGTCCTGTTTTCATACACAAGTTCACCCAGGTAGCTTGTCCTGCCTATAATCTCATAAGCACAGTGTCATAACGCTTGTGCTCAGCTGCATTTCTCACAGCTTGCTGCACATTTACATTGTGCAGCGATCGCAGCACTCAACATGCCACACTTTAGGTGCAATCGCACTGGCGCCTTACATACCAACTGCACCATCTGTTTTGATTCCTCTTTCTTTTGTATTACATCGCAGCATCGTGTTTTCTTCTTTTTCTTTTTTTTCTTTTTTTTCTGCAGCTGCAAAAGTTTTGGGAACATTCCTATAATAACTCCCATACAGCTTGGTTTAGCAGATATTTGGGCTCTTTCATTCTTAGCTGCCGAATTACATTTGGTTATCAACATGCATTCTATCTGCTGTCAATTAGCTGTTATCTAACACCGTGAAATGACTTAACTCCTTCAGCCTGTTCAGAGATCTGTCCCCTACCGGCACATCGCACAGCTTGTATCAGCTTGCAAAGATCCAGGCAATTTTGTCACACTTATTTTTTTACTGGTGCTCATTACAGCTAAAGGTCAGTTGTGTTTCCATTGTAAGCCTAGGGATAATGGCATGATCCAGCAAACTCTTTCTTGTGTAAAGTTAACAGGACTATTTGCATAAAAATCCTTACTCGGGGAGTAATTTGCAGGATCGCACCTTTAAAACCTTAGCCTCAGGAGGAAAGCAAAAGCTGGAACCTGGAACAGCAATCTTCCAAAGCCATATTTTATCAGAAAAAATGATCAAAATTTAATGAGGAGAAAAAGGTACTTAATGGCTGTAGATAGTGTAATTTCAGCTATAAAAATGGGATCATCTTGTGAGGCACTGTGCTGCGGCCTTTCAAATCAATGGTACTGCTGGCAGCAGCCTCAGCAGTTGCAGGGTGAAGCCCTACAAGGCGTCGGGCAAAAGTCCGAACCCACTGCAAAATGCACATGGTGGGTCCGTAACTTTTAGCCAGATGGACCACTTGGATGGGGCTTTGTCCTCCATGAAATCTGTGCTTGGCTGCAAAGCCTTTGCATGCCCACCTTTTGTAAGCAAGCACAGTGAAACCCAGCTGCAAGGCATGATGGCCTTGCTGTCATGGCCGAAGCTGCTCGCATCTCAGGAGGGTTTTCATCTGCTCTCACAGCAAACGTTTCAAGTGTTTCACCAGCTCAGTTGTTTATAATACTGGAGGCTCCCTGAGGCTCAAAGCTAGCCTTGAAAATCTGTTTACACTTTTAAATATATGCCAAAGCGTATGCCCTGGGACAATTAAGAGAAGTTAGGCAGGCAAAGCAACCAAAATAGAATCAGAAAAGGCCTTTAGTAAGTCTTGGGTGAATATCTCTGCATATTTTCTTGAACAGCCCAAGTGACAAATGCTAGCCTTCTTATCCCAGATCACATGTGAGAAAGGCAGCAGATGGGTTTGGCCATTGGTGAGCAAACATTAGTCCTGGACAAAGGCACTGCTTTATTTTCCCAGCGTACCAAAATTAGAGAACCCCCTAGTGCTAAATAATTTTGTTCTGCCTCACTGTGAAAATTCCCAGTGTTCAATAGCCCTCCACAAGTTCTCATTTTATCCCTGTAGTGCAGTGCTCCCGCGGTTATGTGTCAGCTGCAGTAGTGATAAACATGTACACACTACTCATTTAAGAGCTTTTAAAAGACTTCTCACTGTGCCCAGAAATTACACCTGTGCTTTCTTACTTACCCATGCTGTTGTCTTTGTTTCTCAGGCTATATTAAGCCTTTTTTTTCCCCCCTTTGAAAGAGTGGGAAAGTATAAACACCTTTAAGTCCTGACTTTCTCTCTAGCAAACAAGTTGTGCAGAGGGACAGAGACAGTTAATCTGAACAGAGGGAAAAAATATGGGTGCATTGCAGTAGGGATGGCAGAAGATATCTGTCCCTCCTGAAGATGCTCGACTTTTCAGGAGCTCCACGGTGTTAGCTGAAATCCCTGGCAGCTGCAGTGCTTGACTTCCCCGAGACGGGGACCTGTGATATTCTGACTGTGTTTTCTATATCTGGAAATGATGAAGAGAGACAGAGCACATAGTACCCGGAGAAGCTGTGTCAGCAGAGGGGAAGGTAGATGCAAGGGTGCCATGAGGCATTGGCCTCTAATAAACTTTTCCATCGTAGGAGAATCTTTCAATATTCAAGATGATTTGATAGAAACAAGAATAAGAGGAGATGTGGTAAGTAACGTAAAATACCGTATCTAAAAGACTGCTTGATCTGTTTGCATTATACTGCTAAAAAAAGGGAATTGAAATTGAAGTCCTGCTGATGTCAGTGGTCAAATTCTACATTGGTCCCATTTGTCCAATATTTAATGTGGGAACTGTCACTGAAAAAAAAAAGAGAAAAACACCAAAAAACCCAAAAAAGAAATCAACTTCAACTGGTTAAATATCTCTGATAACACAACAGTACTTTGGATGGTGTGAAGTTGATCTGTGAAGCTCTCTGATGCATGATATGACTAAGAAAATAACTCAAAGACTTTTGAAGTAAAGGGCTGGTGTAGGACACGTTTGGTATCTCCTCTCTGATAGTGACATAAGCGCTAGCAGTGAACCTTCACTGAATTTATCTGATCCAGCCCATCCCAGTGGCTCTCCTGTAAGAGTCCCTGCACGTACATGGTGGTGGTGGCTGCTGGCAGGTCTGCACCCAAGCCTCAGCAGGCTGCCATCTGCCATAGTTTTAATGTGGTTTTTTATGGGACCAAACCCAACTTTTTTCCCAACAGATGCTCAATTTCAAATGCCAACATTGGGTTTTACTGTTAAACATCTGCTGAGGCACCTCTGCTGAAAACTTAGTCTTTGTGTTTTATCCAATACATTTAAAAATAATAAAGCTTTTGCTCTGTATGTCACAAATGTTAGAACCAAGCCTTGAAGGCATCCACATTAATTATGTTTAAATCTTAAGAATGCCTTCCGAACTCCCCCCTCCACTCATTGCAGCTCTTGAACCTCTGACCGATCACGTCGAGGTTGATCAGCACATCTCCTCTCGAGCTCAAATCCTGCCTCTCCATTCTGCAAGTGAAATTATCTCTGTATGTCTACACCATAAAGTGAAGTGCACTTGGGCTTCCAACTTCTGCAGGGTACCAGACAGTTAGCTGCTCTAGGGCTCCTATTAATGCCTGCAATTAGCACTGACAAAAGTGCTGTTCCCCCGACTCCCCAAAATCGCACTTCCCTGATTGTTTTTCTAGAAAATCCCAGTCCAGTATAATATCTCCCTGGTAGTCATGTTTCAACAGAACAGCAAAGTTAGTGAGGCGTGACAGTGCTCTTTTTTCTAAACCTATACTGAACATCCTTAATCAAGCTTTGCTTTTTTAAAAATAATGGGTCTAATTCTCTTTTGGCTTACAGTATATTCATGCTTGTGTAACTCCATCAGGCCGTATCCTCAGCTTCTGTAAACCAGCAGAGCTCTTTCAACTTCATTTAAACCCCAGGAAGATTGGTAATAGCTGAAGATCTGGGCTGCTGATTTCCAAGCTATTCCTGATTGATGCCAGTTCAAAAGTATAATGGGTTCAAGCTTTTTTTCTTTTTTCTTTTTCTTTTTTTTTTTTTTTTGCCATTAGATCCACACTCTTTACCTCATTTATGTCAAGCAATACACAAAGCACATCCAAGCAACTGCTGGTTTCCTGAGGTCTTGATCCCTCTCCATTCTGACCCTGTTCTAAAGCTCACACACGCAGCTCCTGAAAACATCCACCCATCTCCCTAAAGTCCCTCAGGAGGGTCAGGCCAAACTATCAGGGAAAGTTGCCTTGTACCACTACATGCATTGCATTTTTTTGTGTTCTCTAAATTAGATGTTGTTTTCCCACATGCAGACATACAATGACATACTGCTATGGCTAGACTATGCTGTCTCTGGAGATCTTCCAGGAGGAAAGCTCATGGATGCTTCAGCACGCCTCTGCCACAACCCAAGAGAGACAACACGTCCTCGGCCATTGCACTTAGCGGGTCCTGCAATGAAGTAGTTCTGTTCTGTTCTTCTCTCTCCCTTCTTTCATTCCTGTGTTCGATAGTCATATGTCTGCTGGCGGTAGCCAGCATCCACAGCTCTGGGGGTAGCAACAGGCAGGTAATGGAAGTGAAGAGGACAGAGTCAGCATGTTTCTTCTTGGTGGTGTCAAATTTGTCTTTGGTAAGATCCTGGCCAATTTGAAATGCAAGAAAGATGTGAACCTAGAAAGAAATGTGTTGAAGGGCTGCTGGTTGCAAGTCCGTTCCCATGATGAGAGAGCACATATTTATACTGGCAGTACAGTGGCTTGTCTGATATTAGACTGACGTTTAAATTAAGTACAGACTCGACGATAACTCTGATTGCACCTGGGACTTCTAAGTGCAGCACAGGGCGAATAAATAATGATGTCTGTAGCAGTAGATAGAGATGCTGTTACTGACTTTGATACAGCAATGTGAAACACTGGGTGAAACTTCACACAGGCTGACAGACTAGAGATTTCATAGGCTTCAGGTACAAGAATAAAGAAAATAAAACCTGAAATTAACATTCTTTGATAAAAGTAGCCATGGAGGAAGCTTCCAAACACGTGTAAAACTGCTATGTGGTTCCCACTGGTGACCGCACCCAGGACTTCAGTGTAGAAATATGAACTGTAGCAACTAAGCTGTAGTTCTGCAATAAACTTTTTATAAACTTGGGTTTTTACGGAGCTGGAACACTACAGAATACAGAGCATGCAAGCTTTTTCAGAGGGAAAGTTCCTGATTGTTGGTTTTGCACTGATTCACTGCATTCAGAGATATAACTTGTGATCTATACTGTACCATACTGGCCATACGTACCTGCAAAAAGAGTCAGATTTGTTAATTCCGTTCTGGAATTAACAATATCAGTTGTTTAGTCCTTCCCCATCTCCCTTCCGAAGGAGTGCCTCTCTGCAGGGACAGAAGGGGGAGACACACAGTGAGGCAGGTACCAGAAAATTAGAAGAGTGTTTGCATAAGCTTTCGTGACATATTACACTGTATAAAATGCTAAGACAGCTGCCGATACATTTTTGGGACTTCCACATAATGATCTCCCATAGAAGGAATCATTAAGTACTCTGGCACACTCAAAGTTGTAAAGTCAGTTGCCCACAAAATGCTTCGCTCCTCCCAGCTGTGCTTTGATGTCTTCATCGTTCTGAGCCTCCAGGAACAGGACACGTCTCCCAGATTCAATTAAAATGCGCTCAGCTTTCTGAAGTGCTTCATTTCTGGTTTGTGTTTGAGGCTTGGCTGCACAAGCCAGAAGAATTTGGTATCATCTTTTTTGGAGGACGAACCCTGGCACTTCCAATGTTTCCCTTCCTGTAGGATTATTGTCATCATTTATCGTCCTGTGTATGCAGTACATTTGATGGTATGAATCCTTGCTCCTGACCCCACCAATGACATTAATAGAGAGAACACCACACTTTCGTGCAATTGTTTCCTCTCAACTGCTGCTCAGCTTTTGATAGTGATTCGGATGAGTAAATTTCTTGAGTACAATTGAGCACAATTCTATGGAGTTCTGCCAGTTGTGACTCACTGATTTTTCCAGCGCTTATGATACCGATGTTTTTGTCCCCCAGCGAGAAGCCTTTCCCAGCATCACTCCAACCCCTGAGAGCAGCTGAGCCCTGCTGATACCCCGAGCAAGGCTCCCCACCCTGCCATTTCCACCATGGGGGGCCATACAAGAGAGGTAAGGCGCGGGGTAAGGGCTCAAACCGACACCTATTAATAGTGCTAATTATTAAAAGCTGATGCAGTGTCCTGCCTCCATCCTCTTCCCAAAGCTTTTGTTTCCCCATGATATTAAGAAATGGGATCTGATGTTGTTTTCAATTTTGATGTGGTTTCTAAGCTACGTAAAAGCAGGACTAACCATGACTCATGACCACTTTTTTGTTAGCTTCAGCCTGATTCAGATACCACATCCTGAGATGTAAATCAGAACTGAGATACACTGAAATAAAACTGGCTTATGTTAGAGGGAAAAACCAGGCTCAGATTCGTCTAAATTACCCTCCTGCTTGCTGAAGCACCCATCAGTATTCCTTTCCGGGAGGGCAGGGATTCTCCAGGGCTTTAGCTGTTTTCTGTTGTGGATAAGATATATTTGCAGAAACTTGCTGCACGTTTGGAAGCCTCTTACAAAATGCTGGTTCATGAAATCAAGCGTAGGACAGTGCCCTCCCTCTCCCCACAGTATGTTATGGTTGAACTCATAGAAATAAAACAGTTCTTGAAAAACACTTTGTGAATCTACATAATTAAAAATCTTTCCTGCTGGGGGTTAATGATTTGGGTAGATTAACTTGATAGTGTAATGTAAAATGTCGAAATCAAGAGTGTGCATCCGGAAATACTGGTGCAGCTCTGCAATGGGAGACAATTTTAAGTAAATAACCAGAGAAAGTATTTTGCAATTAAATTAAAGATGTTTCCAAACTACTGTACTTTGCTATAAAAAACCGTCATCTTGAAAAGTCAAGTTTCATTTATTTTAATTAGTGCTGTCATGAAGTATTCCGTTCAGCAAACACTGAATAACAAGCCCTTTTCCAGACACCACGTGTGCGTCAGAAAAATGATCACAGACCCTTCATGTGGTATTTTCTGGGCTCAATTCTCAGGTAGTCGAGATCAGCTTCACTCCACTGAAGTCACTGTGGCAAACTGATTTACATCAGGTGAAAACAGAGGCTTTAATCTCCCTGATATGCCCTTCGGGAGGTGATGCAAAGTCTAACGATATCGGTCGGAAGATTCTCTTCAGAGAAATTCAGGTTCAAAGCTGTGTGTGCCAGGATGAATCTCCGGTCCTTTTCATTGTTCTCGCACTTGAGTTATTTAACTGGAGAGGTATCAGTATCAAATTGATGGAAAGCCAAAGTGATCTTGATCCTCCTTTGAGACTTACTGTTGAATTGCATTATATATAAGCAGAGAAGCTTTTTTATTATTAATGGGATAGAAAATCAGAACCATCAAGGAAAATGATATAAGTCCTATTAAGATGGATGAGTTGGAGTTAAGTCCATGTATTCATAACAAGATTGTTCTCTGCAACTCCTGTAAAAGTGTCTTGTCCTCTCATGGGAAGACCTCACCTGGGTAGAATGCCGGGGGAAATGCCACGAACTTCTCCTGGGGCAGCTTCCCAGCCTGGTGGGCAGTTGTGTAGGCAGTGGCCACACGCACGCGGGCACGAGGCTGCTTTGGGGGATGGTCTGCTCCAGGGTGATAAATCTGGGGCTGCCACCCCAGGAGCCAACCTTCCTTAGGATCTCCTGCTTAAATCCCTTTCTCTGTTGTCTGACTTGTTTTCACATCTGCCAAGTACTGTGGCTCCTTCTGCCTGTCCAATGCGGGGATTATTTTGCAGGCTTAAATCTCACTACTGAAAAAAGAAAGTTACACTGATAAATACTTGTTGTCTACATGGGGAGGCTAGAGAGGAGTAAGCTGAAGTGAGCGTGAAGGGTACTGTCGATTCTGTAGAAATGCCTCTTATTTCACATGGCTCATGTCACATCCAGAGTGCTCAAAGCAGTCTTTGTGCAGCACAAGGTATCCTCCAGGGACCGACTGAGGAGCAGCTATTCTGGGCTGCCCCCTTATTTAGATAAGCCCATGTATATAAAATCTGAATATTCTGTTTTAATTTCATCCTGTTGCTCAGAGCTAAAACCCCTTGTTCCGCCTTAATTTATCCCTTCTCTCTGTAACACCCTTCAAATACTTCTAGACTCTTCCCCCTTCCTTGCCATTTAGCCACGCTTTAATCTTACCTATTTATTCATTCATCATAAATCAGTCTCTCCTGCCCCCTAATCAGTGCAGCGCAGCAGCTCTGCCGGGAGCTCCCTCCAGCCTGTCCGCCGCTAACGGGCGGGACCAAGTGCCGGGAGCCTCGCAGGTGGTGCAGCATCGTGCCAGGAGGGATCCTTAACACCCAGCCCCGCGGTGTCATGTTTTCCATATGCTGCCCCCCTGACACCTCCTAATGCAAAATCAAGGTCTGCTTTCCTCCTGCTGGCAGCCCTACATATCTTATCCCCATTAGTATCATTTTGGGAGGAATGGTTTTGTCCAGATAATAATAATTTTCATTTCCCCATTCAGAATCTCCTCTTATCTTCTACCTGTGTGTAACTGATTGAGCGATAAGGACATTCCCTCTTTTCTTCGTACCTTATAATAAGCACCAGCAAATCTCTGCGGGTTTTGAACTCGGCAAGTGTGCACTCTGCACCTTCAAGTGGATCCTAATCCAAACATTGTATGTCTGAAAGCATTCGAGTGCTTAAAGGATCCACAGCTTTTCCAGGGGTAACATGCACAAACCTACCTGGCAGCAGGTCCCTCCCCAAACCTTTACAGCAGCAGCATGACCTCTGAATAGTCTCCATCTATGCAGACTCCAGCATCTGATTTCCTCTCCACTGTTAAGCTGCGATCTTCATAAAAATTACTACTATTAGGTTGTCTTTCACTATGTTTTTCCCATGCTGAATGCTTCTAACACTCTCAGCAACTTTCATCTTGGCACCCCAGAGTCAGCTTTGTAGCCCCTTTACTTTGAATTATACTGGTCTACGAAATCCTCCCTTGAAGGATACTTTTATCTTTCCTCGGTGTTTGCATTCAGTAAAGGTGATGGGTGAGCTGGTCCTCGGTGAGGTGTGTCTTTGGGCACTCAGGAGCAAGCTGAGTGCTAGATTCGGAGCCAAGAGGAAAGTTGCCCCCCAGACCAGGGTGGCAAGATTTTGTTCTGGTTTATTTTCTTGCCTACTGCTTAAGAAAACAGTGCAATCTCTTTCTGATGTTGCATAGTCTTAGCATCCAGACAAGCGATTTTTCCTGCCCTTTCTGTGGTACTTTACAGTTGTGTCTTTTCATCTTTCACGGCAAGGCTGCATGTGTTACATGGTGAGGGGGAACTCACAGCTGGAGGTACAGGGTATATGTTGTGTGGACTCTTCTGAATCAAACATTGAGCTCGCAATCATCTGCAGTGGGGGCAAGCTGGACTGGATGATTGCTCTGATCTCTCCTACTTTTGTGTTTTTACCCTTTCTCAGTTTAATTTGCTTATGTTTCACCGTCACTGGGCTATTCTGAATATCTTTTGTTCTGTGCCTGTGTCCTGGCTTCAACTGGGATAGAGTTAATTTTCTTCCTAGTAGCTGGTACAGTGCTGTGTTTTGGATTTAGCATGAGAATAATGCTGATAACACACCGATGTTTTAGTTGTTGCTAAGCAGTGCTTACACTAGTCAAGGACTTTTCAGCTTCCCATACTCTGCCAGCGAGGAGGTGCACAAGAAGCCGGGAGGGGGCACAGCCAGGACAGCTGACCCAGACCGGCCAAAGGGATATTCCGTACCATATGACGTCATGCTCAGTACAGAAGCTGGGGGGAGTTGGCCGGGGGGGCAGCAATTGCTGCTCGGGAACTGGCTGGGCATCGGTCAGCAGGTGGTGAGCAATTGCATCCTGCATCACGCATCACTTGCTTTGTATATTCTTCTGTTGTTGTTGTTGTTATTATTACTACTATTTTACTTTATTTTATTTCAATTATTAAGCTGTTCTTATCTCAACCCATGAGTTTTCTCACTTTTACTCTTCTGATTCTCTCCCCCATCCCACCGGGGCAGGGGGAGTGAGCGAGCAGCTGTGTGGTGCTCAATTGCCAGCTCAGGTTAAACCATGACAGCCTGGATCCCATTGATGGTGCTTTTCTGTTCTTCCATTATTTTCTCTATATGGAGGGACCTGGCCTTTGTCTTGAATAGCTCATGCTAGTGACCACGACTACCTATGTCTTCTCCTTTCTCATCACGATGCAGCTTCCAGTCGTTTATAAACACAGTGCTATTTCTGTTCTCCACCTCCTCTTCATCTGTTGGGAAGTTTTGACACCCTTGCTTACCATGTACGCCGGCTCTTTTACCAGGAAACCGCTCCTCCCCCTTGGCTCTCCTGGTGTGACTGCCGGTTCCTCGGACCCCACGGAGCACGGGGCTTTGCCTGCTCCCTGCCTGGTGTCTCCCAAGCAAACCACCCTGCTTTCCCACCTCGTCCCGGTTTTCAAGGCAGCCTAGCCTGTGCAATTAACTCAGGTCACTCCCCAGTTCATCTCACATTCAGTTTGGTTTAATAGAGTGAAATTCTGATGAAGTCAGAAACAATTACTCCAGCTGATGTCTCCCCAGTTTCTCACACAAATCTGAAAAACGTACCGGATCAGATACTCGTACCCTACACTTAAAACGAGCCGTTTCTCAGTACCTTAGTAACTCTGCTGCTTTCAATGCCTGAATAGCACGAGATTATTTTTTTTTTTTTCCTCGGCATGATGGACTGAACTGTTCATGGCAATGTCAGAGATCAAAGGGAGAAGGAGAAGCCTGGAACGACCAGGGGAGGAGAATCAGGGCAGCGGGAAGGAGCCTTGGTGATAAAAGAAATTGGTGAGATGACAGCAAGATGAGCTGCAATCTAAGCCCTCCTCGTACCTTGTGATTTTATACATACACTCAAAACATATTTCAGGGCTTGAGACTGTTTTCTCCTTTCTGGAGATCTATTTTGTCATTACTTTAGCTGACAGCCGTTGGGGAGAATGAAACACTTTGGTTAGCCTCAAACACCTTGCTAAGTTGTCCTTAGGTTGAAGCACAGCGATGTTTTATTACAGCTGACACCAATCAAGGCAAATAGACAAAAGTGAGAATTTTGATTTGGGATCCATGAAACGAAGGGAGTAAGTGAAGCACATTTGGACTCACAGTTCAAACAAAGGGGTAAGTCAGTCCCCGGAAAAGGTTTATCTTATCGTCACCTTGCGCTTTGGGAGGAATGGGCTGTTTTACAAGGGCTTCTGCAGCCTCTGCAAAGCTGTTGTGGTAGGATGAGCACTTGGTACCATCTCTGTTCCTGGGATTTTGTGACACAGCCGAGGTCATGGGAAACTGGTGTTGGGGGAAAAAAAGAAAAAGAAACCATGACCTTGTTCATCATAAAAGATTGAGCACTTATGAGTCTGGTCCCAAAAGGATTAAATTATTGTATATTTGTTCTGAGATGGCACCTATGGTCCACAGCTAGTCATTACCCCCCGGTACTAACTAGTATACAATGACAGAGCTGTCACAAAGATGCTGTCCAAAGGTAAGAGAAACCCTTGTCCTTTCAGTGGCTCCAATCCCAGCCCCTACCGCCCTAAATTACCTCTGAATATCCTTGTGGGGCATTAAGCCAGAGGAAAACATTACAAGGCATCAGTGATTGACCTCGATAGATAGCCGGAACCAGCCCTCAGCCATCAAGGTGTCACCAGGCAGAGGAATTTTAAAGCAAGATGGGTTGGAGGCTGAACTTGGCTATACGGCGGCGAAACCCCTGCCATCAGGGGAGCGCCCCTGGGTCGGCATCGGTGGGAACAGCACAGGAACCAGCCCCACAGCGCCGATGGGGAGTTATAATGGGGCTGGAGCAAACACCAATGCCGACTTGCTCATGTGAAGAGAAGCAAGAAGTTTTTGCAATGAAATGTGGAACTGTTTGAAATTCACAGTTTGTCACAGCCCATCGTGAATTCAAGAACAGGCCTTCTTTCAAAGGAAATTTTTGTGATGGCACATTAAGAAAAAACAGGCCACTTTCTAGTAAAAATTGCCAGGCAAGCAGGCCTGCTCCGGAGTGAGGCTTTGATAACATGAGCCCATTTTCCATAGCTTTGGCATTAAAAATACAGAGAAGTGCATACTGTCCAAAGTTTGCACAGAAAAGAGATGTTGTCAAAGCTGTGAATGAAGAGAAATAGGAGACATCTGGAGAAAAGCATTTATATCCTCCTTTAGCAGAATACTACCTAAACATCTGCTTAATATTGTGTGTCTTTAAGATATGGAAGGAACTTATCCATATATCCACACACTGGGGAAGAAAAGTCCTGAAGACTGTACCCAGGTCACAACAGGATTCATTGCTCCGATTTAGTATTAAGCCCGTTTGTTTGTGTGAATGAATTACAGCGCTTTTCTTTTTCACTCCTGTGGTATTAATAACAGCAAAATCAAGTTGCCTACAAATCCCCACACCTTGTATATCCAAACAAACCCCGCGTCCCAGGCATTGCTCTGCTACGGTGATTTGGCTACAGAGATCTGTTTGAAAGAAAGGATAAAGCCAAATCTCGCTTTGTTTTCCTGCTGTCCTAAATTTCACCCTGCCTTTGAATAGCTTTGCCTCAGCACTTTGAACTTTGCATAACCCTTAAAACCGATGAGAAGACAACAACAAAAAAAGAGCAGGTTTTTTTGGTCCCCAAACCGGGAGCAGTCCTTGCTGCTGCTGAGCCCGCGCAGGCTGAGCCCCCCGCCAGCCTGGGGGGCGAGGGGAGCAGAAAGCCCAGGGGCAGGGGCTGCCCGGGGCGTTTGTGTGACTTAACAGTGACATCCAGCAGTCACCGAGGTCCCTCTGCCCCGGAAAACTCGCAAAGTCCCTTTTCTTATTTAAACTTAGGTGTACTTGTGCATCAGCAGTAGCTGACCCGGGCGCAAGCCGTTCCCTCTTGCTCGGGATGCCCTAACGCAAGCTCAGCTGCCTCCTGACTGACAGCTACGTTAGAGCGTGCCTTCAACTTTTGTTTTAAACCTCAGAGTATAACATAATCTTAAAATCATCCTGGTTTTCCCCGATTTTATAACCCCCATGTGTTTGCAGCATCATGAATAGTATTCATAATTAAGCTGCTATAAATGTAAAAATAAATCAAAACCCTATCAAACATTAGATCACAGAAACTTTTCCTTCTACTAGTTATTACACTAAACACAAAAATAAGCAGTTTTCATCTCAAGTTTAACATTACAGGCATATTTTTACATGATAATTTGGTTTTCAAAAAAATTCTAACTGTGAAGTTTAATGATACCACATGAAGCAGCTTGTCAGCTCATATTTATATTCAAATCGGAGCTTTCACAGTTCCCAGTGTGTTTCTTTAGTATTTTGTTGAAGATATTCTGACAGTCTTTCTCAAAACTGTCTCTAGGAAAAACAGCATGAAAACCTGCAAAGAAACAAAAAGCTTCCTACACTTCTGGCTTGGGGTTTGGATGCTTGAGGAAGAGACTTTTATTTCGAGGCTGATCCTCGAAGGCTCAAATGCTTGGCTGCCGCAGTGCTGCCCTTCTGGCTACGCCCGTCTTTTCCTGTGAGCAATGGGTGGTTGCACCAAAGTCCTGGAGGAGTCCCCGGAGGTTAGAAATACATAAATCCGAAGCATGGAAAGCTGCAGCCACCAGAGCACCTCTGAATCCTCCTTTGGAGGTCAGGTACCAGTTTTGGGTCTCCCCTCTGCCCTTTCTGCCCCCCTCCCCTGGTTGCAAGCCAGGCTGGCTATGCATACCCAGGGGAAGAGGTATTTGGCTGGTGGTTTCTGAGTATTGCTCTCAGCACCAAGACGGATGCAGCCTGCCAAGCGCAGCTTTGACCTCAGGGGTTACAGGACCTGCCTTACCACAGGTAGCAAAACCTGAGCCATTATTCATCATCTTGTTATGCAGTGAAAAATAGGAGTCACTTCCCTGCTGACAGGCGTTTGCGAGAGAAGGTCTTACTCCTGCCTTCATCCTAGGTGGGGACATGTCACCGAGCCTGACCTGGCTGCTTTATTTAAAGGGAGATTTCAGTCTGCAGTTCCCACAAAAGCCACATGCACTCTGAATGAGTCTCCTGTTGCTGCCCAAATCCCTTCTCCTCCTCAGCTGGTGTGGCAAAGAAAAAAGCAGGGTGGAAGGAGAGGATGTGCCCAAAATCACAGGTGCATCCCACAACACACGGCTGTGCGAGATGCTCGCTGAGCGTTGGGAAGGCAACACCTGGGGCTGAACCCTGCCTCTCACAAGTGGATCCTCCTGCCCCTTTGTACTATAAATTCACTGTGAAACTCTTGGCTTCTCAGAGGGCTCAGATGCCTCTTCAACCTCCCATCCCTTCCCCTCCCCTTCCTTTCTTCCTTGCCTGCCTGCCTGCCTTCTTTCTTCCTTTCTTTCTTTCTTTCTTTTTAAACTGGAAAATTCAGGAGCCAAGAAGATGTATTTCTTTTTAATATAAGATGTGGAGGGTCTAAAATGACTGCAGCTGCCATTGCATTAAAAAATATGTCTGCTGCCTTCAGGTTTTTGACGTTAGATGTTCCTTTCAGTCTCTCCTCAGCTGGCAGCTGCATTTCATGGTCTCATGTCCACTCCAGAAACAAAAGCAACCTTTTCATCCCAGTAAGCCAGGGCGAGTGACCTCTTTTGCAGCACCTCCTGATTCATGAGTGTTAATTTGTCCTGGTTTTCCTCTTCTCTCTCAGCTACACTGCAGGAGCCTGGGGACAAGGTGACCGTAGTTTGGGTCAGTCCCTCTGTGTGACCTTGGGTGAGTCACTTTGCTCCCTCCCGTGCTTTGCTGTGTAACAGTGGGGTGGGAGTCGCACAGGTGGAGGAGGTGAAGTGATGGGCGCTGTGCACGGGGGTCTCGGCAGCGATCAACCCATGCCCCCCATCTCCTCACGTCTGCCAGCACTGCCCACCACTGGGCTGCACGAGCGCAACTGCCACGTCCCGCAGCCCCGACCGCAGGAGGAATGCGCTAATTCCTGATCGGCTTTTAATGATCCCAAACCCCTCTACTGACTCAGGCGACAGCTAAATTTATCCCAAGGTTAGGGTGACTCTGCTGTACTGAAATCTATTTAAAGTCAAAGCAAGCACTTCAGAATAACAAGTTGTTATACAACTCCAGAGACCAGGCAGCTTCCTATATTCTTTTTTTAATGTAAAAGGTAACATATTTCCATATTTTGTACGTGCTAATTGCTGGGAACACTGTCAGATGGTTCGGCAAATTGAAAATGACAACATCAACCTGTTCAATCCATTAAAATCTCTCCAGGATCGTAAGGGACATTGTCAGCCAAGTAATGCTGGCATCCCTGTGGTAAAGCCATCTTGCTTCTTATTAATGACTGGCTTTACAAATGAGCAGATTTTCTTAGCGTGCACCGCTCCATCACATTATCCAGGAGGGGCACGGGCACTATGTAAGGAAACCCAGAGAGTAAAAGCGAAGACTTTCACCCCAGTGCAGACTTAATGAACAGAATGGATGAGTAAAATTCAAATAGGTCCCAGGCCACACAGCCAAGATAAAAGGTTGGGAATAGCTTTCTCCTTGTCCAAGGACTACTGCGGGAGTTTAGAGGGAATACGGTGCAGATTCTGGACCAGTCTTTTATAAGAGAGAAGTGGTACCATTTTGAAAAACTCCCGAGTCCCGTCTTCAGGAGAAGCTAAGGAAAACAGCAACCCAAAACCCGCTGTAATTCAGCCATGGATAGTCATTTGGGGGAGTCAGCTGTTTAATACCTTGACCTGGACCTTAGCTCCTTTGTGCAGAAACACAAGCCGGCTCCAGTCCAAAAAGCTGTAGAGATAAGTTAGTGCAGTGCTATACCCAAGCCAATATACCGTGGTATTTATTTCCACTAGTATTTATTACCTTGGCCGTGGTATTTCCCAAAAGCAGAAAGCAGCTATGTATAACTTCCACACCAGAATTTCCAACTAGCGGGACTGAAGGCAGAGAAAACTTGCATGCGTTTTCATCCATCCTGATAGACACATCCAAAATCACTTTGCTTTTGAAAATGTTGCCATAAAGCTGTTAATTCATTGTAGCCGTAAGCCTTTCAACCCATCCAAACACTGAATGTGAGGATCCTGGTATCTTACCCAGCTCATTGTGATCAGGGTCCACTCCTCCTCGAAGGACAGTAGCACCGGCTTTGCTGGGGACTGTCATAAAACAAGCAATAGCTCATTGTCCTAATACTGACAGATCTCTAATACTAAAATAATAATTATTTTTTCACTTCCCTAGTATTTTCTGCACTCTCTTTGTCTCTGCTATGTTCATGCAGGTATAAAAATCTACTGGGATGGATTGCAGATGGAGAAACAGCATTAATTTAAAACAGTGATAGAATAATGGCTACAACACAGGGGAGAAACACAGGGCTGTTATTTAAGTTAAGAGCAAAATTCCCATTGTTTTGTGTTTCAGGGCTGTGGAACATGTCCCAGGAATAGCACTTTTTCTGCTTCGGTATCCCCAGCTGCTTCACATTAGTGTCTCACACCTAAGCTGTTGTTCTGGGAACATACAGACTATTAGTATTTCTTTGTCTTTCATTTATGCCATCTTGTTTGCTCTCCTGGGCTGCTCTAAAGCAGGCTGACATTGCCAAAGAGATTTACTGCGTGTACTTTGTATACACTTTAATTAGGTCTCAATTCATGTCTCTTACCTGACACTTACATAAGAAATCACTCATAAAGTACTAGCACAGTACAGAAATCAATACGTCTTAAATGCACACTGACTTTCAGGCTGAAATTAAGTGCCTTCTCTTACTCAGGTTGTGTCCACCTCCGCTTCGTGGCATGGAGACACATGGGTTTGCTCTGAGGGTTGCACTGCAGCCAGGCTCAACATCTTTTGGTCAAGTAGAGGCATGAGTTGCCCCAAGCGCAAGAGTCTTAGCACAGCTGGGATGGTGTATTTCCCATCTCCGCTCATTTTGACATACAGCCGCTACAGCCAAGGAGGTGTGCAGAAATTAAAGCTTTAAACAAGGAATTGTTTCTTTTTGTCACTTCAATTTCATTTTATTAGACTTCCTGACAGCTCCAAGCTTCAGACATCGGTGGCAACGGTGGCTGAAACATAGTACTATTATATTATTGTCACTTCAATTTTTGCTTGTGTTTCTAATAGAAATCTAAATGATTAGGTGTTTAAATTTCATGCTCCATCAATATGAGGCAGAAAAAAATACAACTGCCTATATTAAGGTCTAGCACTCTGGAGATGGCGTTTTTCGAGAGGGGATTTTCTTTCAACTGTTGGGTTATATGACTTTATTTGTCTCTCCCTGGCTGAGAGGGGCCTCCCATTCACTGGGCAGATTATCTCCAGAGAGGGAAGGATGGATTATTATTTTGTTTAGGGGTGAATACTTGGCTTGTGGCAGCACTGTAGCTGTGTGCCCTTGCGCATCCCAGCCAAGACCATTGCTGTCAGCAAGGCTAAGCTATAAGCATGTCTCTGAGTGAGTTTACATCCTAATGCCTGCTTTGTTATTAATCCTGCAGGCTTGTGAGTACAGAATCTATAAGAAAATGGGCTTCTTAAACTTCACCCCCCAAGTTACATGGAGGAGAGCCCATTGCAGTCTTTACTTCCAGGCAGTGGGGAGACAGAGGTGAGAATCTTACGGTTGCCTGGGCTGCTTCACTCCTGCGGGAACAGGGTGCCACCAAGTGTGCAAGACACACATGTATCTACAGAGAAAACCAGCATCTGAAGTGTAATCTCCTCCAGAAAAATAATTTCTTCCATATGACATTCATATGGAAAAGTTTTAATGAAGTCTGAAAAAAGATATGGCCTATCTAAACACATACTTGCAAAAATACAGGAATGTACATGACAGCTGCAGGGTTTTTTTTTCTTTTTCAATAATAAATGCATAACAGAATTCAATTTACTCTTTTTTGTTTGTTTTTTAAAATAAAATTCACTGGGTGGATGCATCCAAACATGCTAAGGAGGCATCATCCGTCATTTACTGAATTTTCCTTCATACTCTTGATTTCATTTTCATGTGTCCTTTTCTTCCTGGCTGTGACATTCAACTCCAGAGCTGTTTCTCCTTCTGCTTCCTGGCACCTTGGTAGAGCCACTTACAACTTACACTGCAAGAGTCTCTTTTTGAGAAGGGGGGAAACTTCATCAAGGGCAACAGTCTTGACAACTGGGGACTTCATGGAGACCTACAGAGCAGCCCATTTATGGAGATCACTAAATCGGGGTAGGAAGCCTAACTTTTCCCTCCCATTTGGACTCCCTTTTCTTGGACTAAAAACCAAAACTCTTTTTTGGCTTCAATGAATGGTCCCACAGGCTGTTTTCCCCTTCTCAGAGACACCAGGCTACAAAACCTTTCCACCAAGCAGCATTATTTCATTTAATCTGAAATAATCACGCTATAATCAATAGGATTGCTCCCAGTACAACACGCTGTGTGATACAAGCAGCAGCACTGTTTTAAAGAGCAGAAACGAAAGACTACAGTTCCTGTATCTGGACATTCAAAATCTACATTCAAAGCCTCAACATCAGGGGTCAACTTTGAAAGTGTAAATCCTCAAATCTGGAGAACTTTGGGGGGATTCCCATTCTTACAATTCAGAGGAAAGAAATCCCTCTGCACACAAGCACATCCAGTGGATAATCTCATGCTGGAAATTAATTTGTAAGCAGTGTAATAGTTCCATTAATAAGATTAATGCCAGGTACAGCTCTATAGATTATTGAAAAGACAAAGCAGTCTGATCCATGCAATTAGAATGAGATACCTGTATTAATTAGGATGCTCACCTGACAGTAATAGTTACATCAAACAGCTCAAGGAACTCAATCTCCTCCTCTGGTCTCGTGATTCTTTCTGGTTTGTGCTGTCAACAGCTTTATCAGTTTTCTTATATCATACATATTCAGGAAGAATAATAGTGTTGTTCTGACATGCAAGTGTAAAATCCTTTCTTTCTCCGTCTTGGTTCTGATCTAAATGATAATCAAATATTCAGCATCGGTATTTGTGTTGGCTTATTTGAATTACAGAAAAATCCAGAGGTCTGGTTGGTGTGAAATAGGGCAGTGTTGGCTCACCTTGTTCGGACACCAGCCACTTTTCCCCTTCAGATGAAAGCAGAAACCGCTGCAGCAGATTTCATCATGGCATCTGCACATTACCCTCCATTAAGTAAATGAAGGAGGTCAAACAACCACCAAGGCAGGAGATAACATACTTTCATAATCTGGAAATTCTCCTAAATATTATAAAACAAAACCAAATAACACACTGTTCAAGCAGAGAATGCAGCTCAGGCCCACGGTGTGCTGATGCTGAGGGCTTTATCTCCGCAGCGGGGCACCCTGCCTGCCCCGCAGCAGCCATGTGTTCCCTGGCTTTGTGCAAGGGCTGTGCAAATTTCTGGATCCTGCTGATGCAGAGCCCAACGCACAAGTATGGATGAGGCCACTGGCACCCGGTCAGTGTTACCTTGTACCTCCAGTGTACCTCCAGGGCATGTCCCTTTTTTCCAAGGAGTTTACAATCACACATGAGTCTTTGCTTGCCCTATTCCGCAGCATTACTAGGAGGGTTTCTATCGTGCAGTGAGTTAAGCACCAGAGTGCCACGTCACCCTAACAACCATCCTTTGGAAAGGAAATCACTCTGTTCTGCTCTGTTTTACTCATTCCCAATTACAAGCCAAGTATCTCAGTCATGAATGTCAAAACAGATACTATCTGGTTAAATGATACAAGATAGGAGCAGTTAAGCCATAAGCTGTCATGCACCCAGACATGATTGACAGGAAAGCTGTCTCCTGATAGTACGGGGGAATTAGGTTAATACTTAAGGTGAAGTGATGCCTGCTTAGAAGAGCCCCTGTTGTTCCACATTAGATGTAATGCTGGCAGCGTTACTGTTACCACACGCTATTTTCTTTTTTTTTAGAAAGATTACCATGCTTTTGTATCTTTCTAAAAATGTGTTGGGCCTTCTAACCTGCTGTGATTAATTTTCAAAAACCAAAGCTACAATTTAGACTAAAGAAATACTCTGTTTTTTATCCCTGCAACACATGAACCATGTTGTGTTCAAAACCACCGGTCACCTTTGGGGGACTGGTATCCTGGGTTCCCTTGAACAGTGCGACCTATAAACGGCACAACGCTCCTTTGATTTCTGTCTGTGCAGTGTTTTGGCCATTGCTAGTTATGCCCAGCTGTGAGATTAACGTGTCATTCTTGTTATGTCAGAATTACTGGCATGCTGTTCTGCTCGTTTTGCCGAGCTACAGAAGCTGCTGGGCAGCACTGGATCATCTCCAATAAAGATGAAAGGAAGCATCGGGCGAGCTACAATTGGGGAATCTGTGCTTGAGATTTCAACGCTGAAGCTCTCAGAGTCACCTGCTTCATTTCATCAGGCGCTAGAATCATTTCTGCATTGTCCTCTATTGTGAAGGTATTTCCTGAGAGCTTACAGATGAGAGGGAATGGCCAGGTCAGCCAAAATCAGTCTACGTGCACGGTCACCCCAAGCCCTGATCTGTCCTAACAAGCTACTGAACCCATCTCTCCGTCAAGCCGTTGAGCAGGAGGGTGGCTGAGGGCTGACACAGGTCTGTGCACAGAGCAAGGGGCTCCATCCACACCCTGTGTGCAGATCACGAGCACGCGCCACAGAAATAGATGAGTGCAATAGCACAGCAGCATGAGGAAGGCATCCTTATGTGAATTTCCACTGGTATAATGACTTCTAGCATAAGAGTAGAAGAAATAATTAAAACACCGCAAACCATAGTAGCTGGATGTTGAGTCCTTCATTCAGCTTTGAAACCCCTCCAATCAGCTATGCTGAGAAGTGTCCTCCTTCCAGCCCACGTACCTGTAGTTTGTAATGCCCCCCTGGAAATTCAGAAATTGTTTACTGAGTGGAGGAAAAACTGTAAAGATCTTGGGATGTTTTTGTGCCTAATTAGGAAAAAAAAATCTTTAAAAACAGTCAGGGGCTTGTCAGCACCTTTTTGCAAATCTGAACTGCTATTTCTTGTGTCTTTATGCCCAAGCATTTGCAGCATATTGGAGTCACAAATCTGAACCCCTTGCATATTTGGCCAATAAGGCTGGAATATCAATTCTAATCCCAGATACACCAAATTTTGTAGAGACCTTGCTCTAACCTACCTTTATGAGTGTTAAATCCTGCTTTGGATATTTCCAGATCAGCACACATTTAGGGTCAATTCACTTTCAGGCTGAAAGTGAAATCTGGCCTTTTGCTGAGAGCACTTTCCCTCAGGCACACAGGTACCTCACTAAGTGCCTCAGCAAAGGGGGGTGCTGGAAGGACCGTGAGCTTTTGCATCCCGCTCTTCAACCACGTTTTCATGATACTTGGAAGGCATCCTTATGCTGGATGCGACTCCAAGCAGTCGCAGAAGCTTCCCGTGCCTGTGCAGGAATCCACCAGGGACCCGCCACACAAGCTCAGGTATCTGTGATGCTTAAACTTCTATGTTTCTCCAAGATATATTTGAACTCTGTCCGCGGTGTTTGTTGAACAGCGAGGCATTTGGATAGCATTCGAGTTTGCTATGTTTCAAATGTTCTCACTCTGCATAAATTTGTCATGACTGAAGAGTATATTAAACATAAACTCACACAGGGAAATCACACAGCCAGCCTTCCCTCCCCCATGCACACTCAAACAGACTTGCTAAATGCACAGACAAGGAACCCTTTCAGCCCAAGCTTACGATTCAGTGAACCAACCCTGAAATGCGATTCTGGTCCTGAAAGTGAGGGATGCTCTCATTTTACTCCCATATCTGCAGAGTTTTACTTCTTTTTTTTTTTTTTTCTTTTTCTGCCTTGGTGTTTTGCCCTGATGGGGCTTGTTCTTCATTGCAAATAATTATATACTTGATAAAAGAAAATCTGGGGGGAGTCTGAAAGATATCTTAGGAAGTCTTGAATGTTGCCAGAAGGCCTGAGCAGGAACAATTTAGCTGGCAGATAAATTGTTGTAATAAGTGACCTGACATTTCTTTCATGTTTGACCATGTTGCACAGTGAAAATTGACAAAATCCTGTTCCAATTGACAATATTTTCCCCTGGTTGTGTAGCTGGTTAATCCTTAAAAAGACCCAGATTTTCTATCCCATAGCAGAAGAGCTCAGCTGTAGCTGTGCACTCATTATTCCCAGCTGGCTGGCATTATTATTCGGCCGTTCCCATTTCAGGCTATTGTTCTAGTTCACCTTAAACCAGTTACACTAAAAACATCTCCGAGAATGGCAGTGGCACCATTTTCTGGGCAGTTGAGGACTCCAAAGCATGACAGCCAAATAGGCAGATGGAGTCAATCTGCAAAAGTCAGCTCAAAATCAATAAGATGATACATCTTAGGTGAGAAGATGCTGAATAGTTGTTTTAAAATGCCTTGGGATTAGACAGAATGTACTTTGCATCCCATTCATCTATAATAAGTCGTTGGTGCTTTCTGCATGATTGAATTTCATTTCACATCTATGTTGTATATTAGGTTCACCTGCACTTGTTTTTTTTTTTTTTCTGTCCAGACTATTTTGGAAAATTTTTTTCAAAATAAAACAGTATCAGCACAGAGGGCAACTGGAGCAAATAGTTCTCTGGGACATGCCTCCTGTTAAAGAGCTTTGCTTGTAAAGAGAATTGTCCTTTTGGGGAGGATGGATGAAATGCGCCATGTGAGAGGGAAGCCAGAGAAGTTTGCTGTGGGATGTAAGCGGGCTGCAATCCTGACAGCTTACCTGAGGGTGCAGGAGTGAACCTCAGCTAGTGCCATCGCTGGATACTCCAGCAATGTGTAGGCACCTACATAAAACAGCATTATTTTGGAGGGAAATAAATAATACTAGCTCACTCCCATAGTAACTTAGTTAGCTCCAAGATTAATGATCAATGAAGAAAAGATTAGCAAGCTAAGTAAAGAGAAAATGCACGGACTTTGTTATTTAAGTTCCTTCCAGGTCATATGGGCAGTATATGCGCACTGGAGGCAAGCAGACTGAATTTAAGGGTTTTTTTTTCCTTTGTCTTTGCCAGAACTTGAATTTAACCTGGTGTATTCAGGATTTCCTTTAAGAACTAAGTGCAATAGTGTGAAGGAGAAGGGCTGCCACAGTGGTCCAGGCTTGGAGGGCTCAGAGTCAGAGCATGACGAGCATAACGACAGGCTTAATCTCCTCCAGAAAGAGCATGGACTGTGCATGACACCCCTGCAACTTCCACGCCTAGTCCTCCACACCCAGCACGTGGGGCTGACTGCTCTCGTCTGACCTCAAGAGACCGGGGAGAACTCAAGTCGCGTCTCACACTGCATGCACAACTGCTTATTTGCAATCCAAACAGCTTCATATTTTCCAAACTCTCTGCTCTCTGGGATGCAAACCTGATTTCCTTGTTTACCATCAGCTTTTAAGTTTCCCACAACAAAAGTCAGCCCATGCTGGGAAAACCCCTACCACCTGTGTCTGTTAGTCCCACGCTTTTCCAGGGGCACCCTCCACTGCAAATAAATCTGTCGGTCTCCAAGGTTACTAATAATTTCAATGCATAATTAGTATAATGATGGGGGGGGAAAGTAGCATAAAGATATACATTTTGTCTCTAGTAATTCCTCCATCTGTTGATAGGCCTAGCAGGGTGTGATGCTCAGCCTCTACAGATTTCAAATTAAAGGTTTGCCAAGATACTTAACTGAGTTAAAGGCAAATCAAATACAGCAGCTTTAGGAAATTACAGCAACTGCCCCATTGTTTGACTTCCGCAGTCTCTATTTCAAGCCTGCTGATTCTTAAGCAAAGCAAGATTCAGCTTAGTATTTTAACAGTATGAGATTCAGAGCATTGACTACGGGTGAGACAACTGGTCTTTTGAAGTCAGAGGGACTACACTGCAACTTGTTGATGCCCAGCATACTCTCATATAATGTTAGGTGTGTTCAAGTACTTTTTAACCAGCACTTGGGTCCCAGTTATGGAAATCACTTACAAAACTTTTTTTTAAACCTTTCAGTTGATATGAGTAAATAGTAATAATGTATTTTACACATTAATGAATATAGGGGTGGTATAAGTTGTCCAAGAGTGATAAAGAGAAAGTAATGCCTTTTCCTACGTAGCTAATGACTCATGAAATGGCATATGGATGAATTAGCAGTCACAAACATACAGGCTGGTGAGCAATTTCCTAAATGCAATATTGATTTTAAAGATTAACAACATTTTCAGAGCTTGTGTACAAGCCAAGAGTTTTCGCCAGATGTCCAAATACCTACCTGTGTAGCTAGAATGAAGATTTAAATAAGAATCTGAGTTGAAATAAATGTCCTATTTCCTACTCTCTAATCTTGTTTGAAGCTCTGGGAGTCCCGTCATTCTCAACACTGGTTGGTAGTCAACAAGCAAATAAAGCCTATGTTGGATTAGTGGATTTTATTCCCCCCTTAGGACCTGAACATTTTTTCTTTTCTTTAACGTTCAGGCTGAAACACTTACTGCATAATAACAACAACCTGAGTCAGATGCAAGATGCATAACTGTGAAAAATATGTTCATTGCTTCCCATGTAGCCTGCCAGTTTGGGAAAGAGAGAGCCTGGCTTACGTTCAAGGTTTGGGGATTGTATCATAATTTTGAATGGAGCCCAGGATGCATCTGAAATGGGAAAGTCGAAGAGCCAGGGGGCTTTATAATAAAGTGCTGTTATAAAAGCACTACTGGAAAAATATGATATGGACAAAGAAAAAATCAATCAGATGAAAGCTGTAATTAGTCCATGTGAGCTCCTTGCAAGAAGGACTGTGCTGTACTCTTGGTGTATATAGCACTGAGCTGGTGCCAGCTCTGCTCACTCTCCCCGTGCTGCCTCACTCGGCAGCCCATCAGAGAGGACCACAGGGACCAGCTTCCTTGTTCTAAAGGAACAGAATTGGTGAAATCAAGCCTATAGCCAAGCCCTTGCTTTAATCTTCTCTCTTTTGAATGACAGACCCCCAACTTGGATCAGTACGTCCAAAGACGTTTTTTTGTTTTCACTTAGGAGACAGCTGACAGGAGAAAACACTTCATTTCTGGGCTCTATGGGTGGTTCCAGCTGAGCTCGTCTTGATAGCAAGCAATATGCAATTCTGAAATAAATGTCACTTCATTCATTTATATAGGAAATAATTACAGATGTATACAACCATATAATGGAGACATGCAGAGATCAGCACATATTAATGCAAACTGTGTCTTTATTCTGACATAGGAGGAAAGTTCATCTAAGCTCCACCTCCCCCGTCATCTTGATTCTAACTGTGCCCAAAAGTGTGTGTCCCGGACAGAGTACAAACAGGCAAGAATCAGTGATATTTTCCAGATGTAAACTCCTGATCCCCAGCAGTCTGTCACCACGTTTAGTGATGGAGCCAGTCAATACAGGCTCTCGACTGAAGGGCTGGCAAGCTTAGAGTCTTCTCCTAGGGGTTTCTTTCTGAGTATCTTGCTACTGATTGAATGTTCTCTGGACTTTCCATGTTTTTTCTTGATGACGAAACACCTTCAGCAACTTTTCCTACTGGTTATGAAAAGCCAAAACTCAGTTGTTTGTGCTAATATGGCATCACAACTTCTTTTGCAACTGTCATCATAGAAAGCCTTGACACTGTTTATGGTGGTCTCAATAAAAATAAAAATGAAATGAACTCTTGAAGGCTAAGCCTGTAGGAATGCATTTCCCTCTCTGGCTATGGCAATGACCTTATAGCACTGCAGATTGCCATTCAGGCAGAAGCATCTCTTTCTTCACACGGCACATGAATCTCACATTCTCACTTGCTCCTTCTGTGAGAGCTGAACCTCAATTTATTATCCACGAGCTGGTATCTGAGCCTGCATCCTGCACGCAGACACCCCACTTCAGCACTGGCACCTGTTTCAGCATTGTGCAATGTGCAGATGCAGAGCTCCCCATGACATGTCACCATCCCCAAGAATGCTGGCCCCGGGTACCACCACCGCTGCAGTCCTGCTGGGATGGAGAACATCTCTCTCATGGTTTTGTACCATAGAGCCAGTGCCAGAAGTCATACTACTGCAACTGCTAAAAGAGGAAGAGGATTTCCTTCAGCTACGTTTGAAGAAAGAAATAAAGTCTGAGCCCTGGCTGTTCTCTGACCAGGCTCTGGTCCCCACCAGTAGTCGGAGGTTCAGATCTTCAATATAGCCTTTACTCAGTGATCCTGTTTGTATATTTTGTGCTGCTTTGCTCCTCTGGTTTGTGTGTCTTGCCAGTGGTTTCCTAGCTAGATATTGAGACCATTTATGATAGAAGCCGGGAAAATTTGGCACAATAAGCTACCTATTTTTAATTTTTCCAAGACAACTAACCCTATTCCATATGCACAGCCTGCTGATATCTCCTCTCTTTTTTTCTCTTTGTTAAACCATCTTGAACAGCATCTGTCTCATTCCAAGAAAGCTGTGAAGCAGCCTCTTCCGTGGGTAACACTTCCTTGGTCTGGCTCAACTTCTAGAAGTTATTTTCATATCCTGCATGCACTAATTCTCTACTTGGAGGAAAAGACTCTGAGAAATGAAGAGGTTTAAGCTTACATATTTTAGCTTACACAGATAGTACCCAAAGAGTATGGTTGGCCCAGCTCTTTCTGCTGGTGCACAGTAGCAACCTGTTGTGCCATGGCAAATTAATTGTGTTTCTAACCTCTCCATCTGGTGCTTCAACTGCCTTTGAAGGTGCAGTCTTCCTTTGCACAGCCTTGCACCTTGACTGTTTCATCAGTGTATAACTGAACTTTTCCCGAGGACTTTCAGCTCTCCACATGAACACTGGGCATCTTGAAAGCTCCAGCAAAACAGCTATGCATACATGACATGCCCTATCAGTCAAGGCCAGGCCCTTTTCCACATTTTAGAGATCATGAAATGAAGACATCTTCCTAATTTGGCTCATAAAAGAGATGTTCTGCTTCCATTTTCTCCTGCTTTCACCAAAAAGAGGGGTTGAGCTTGGTATCATACAGCAGTCTCTTCACCTGTTCCATAGTCTGGAGACATGGAGAAAATGGTCAAAAGGGGGAAAATGTAGAAAAGATGATCCATGGAGGAATTCCAGCTCTAGCAGGGGCAGCGGAGTAGCCTGCAGTGACAACAAGAAACAGATTCACTCCTCAGCTTTACCACTAGCATGAGGGAACACAAAAAGTTTCCCAAATTTTATTACCTTTCCTGCAAAGGTGTTTTGAGAGTCCTCCTCCCACGGGGTCACTGAAGGAACAAAGCTAGGAGCCACAGATCACAGAAAGAGGTCCAAACCTGCTGCAGGGGTGAGCATGTTCCCCAGGGATTCTTGGGTTTGATCCCTGGTTTAATTCTGAGGATACATCAGCTGAGATATCTAAGATACCTTCCAGTTTTCTTCCTGTATGCTGTCACTTGGGGACTGTCTGAATGTCATCTAAAACCATGAAACTGCAGCTGTGTCACCTATGCAGTGGGACTGAAGTGCTCCTGATCACCAGGAAATGGTTGCTCATTTACACCTACCTGCCTGTTATAGTCTCCATGGGGCTGTTTTATTGCACAGTTTTCCCAGCTGTGCAAATCTTTCACCACTATGTTCCTTTTCCTCCTCGCTCTTGATGGGTCAGCAGCACTTTAACATGGTAATGCTGGCCTGGCACTGAGTTTACAAAGTGCTGCAGTCACCAGGTTGCTCCAGCAGAAACCTCTTCTGCTCCCCACGGAGCAGCACCACCCCAAAGCTTGATCCAGCCTTTGAATATCAGAGATATGAGGATCCTAGGGCTGGACGCTAGCCCAAGTTCCCTCAATAACAGCCCAGTGTGAGCCCAGATGAGCTGTCAAGCTGGCTGATGATACTGTTTTAAATTCACGATAATATATTTTTCTAATTTAATCTCTAAAATGGAAGTGCACATTTCAGCTCATGATTTCCAACTTATCTTCTATTTCCTTTCAGCTTTTCAATGTTTCTGAAATGCCTTATGCTACAGGCAAAACACACTGATTATGATGGGGCTTTTCTTTTAGCAGCTGCCACTGAGCAATGTCACACATGGAGAAAATGGGAAGCCGATTCTGCCCAGTTGTGTCAAGCATTTGAAAAGAAGAGGGGAAAAAGACCGCGTGGTAAAAAACAGGTGGCAACTGTTGCTGTTGAATCCTGCTTTAAGGAAGAGTACAGGAGGGACTTCTTAAGAATTTAGGCATGGTGAAGTTCCACAAGGTGAGTAATCTAATAACAGTCAGCCCATCAAAAATGCATGATAAGTTAGGCACAATAATTAACTGAGCTTTGGCTTTACGGCATCAAGACAAATGCATCTGTGTATCTTCGAGAAGGAAGGGGAAGATAGGAAGAAATTAATTTCCATAATGTGTCGGAAAGAAGTGTGGCCAAAACCTTGTTTATACCAATGTAGCAAAGTCCACCCCCTCCACAATAAGGACAATTTTTTTCTGGTCCAAAGTGCGAGTGGCACACTAGAATTTCTATTCTGAAATTAAAGTGAGTACATGTACCCCCCCCACTTGCACATTGTAGCCTTTCAAAAATACTACTGATATATATGTTTGCTGATCCCATCTTCATCATTAACACCCAGACAACTGCAATTAGCATGAGAGCTGGGGGGCTTAATAATGATCTAAAGTGTATCATGCAGCACTGTGGGATGCAACGTTTTCTGTTCAAGTGTGTCCTCTGCCTATAGACGCAGAAGATAGATACTGTACTTGTATCCAAACTGGGAAAAACGCAGCAAGACATGTAGTTACTTGTTGCCTTCAAATAACAGCTGTTCTGAAGCAGCGCATCTCTGCCTTTTTGCTATCGAGAGACATTGCACTCTGCGAGGGCAACCTCGATTAGAAGCAGCGTGTTGTGACAGCCCAGGGAGAAGGCTGCATTGGATCAAAACCCCCCTCTGTCTTTGCAGAAGAAGGTTCTCCCTCTCTTTTTCAAGGTAACCTTCTCTGAACCGTCACTTTGTGCTCTCACCTCCATTTCGGATAAAACTGTTCCCCCTTAGTGAGAGGCTGCGCCCCACAGGTGAACAGCCAGGGAAGAGGGACTCATCAAACCCAGCAGCTGTGAGTGACTTTCTTCCTGCAACAACAATTTTGCTGCTGATAGGGGGCATTGATTTTCAATGGATTCATTACCCTCAACCTGTTTGGGAGTGGGGAGCTGGAATTTCTCAGTCTAATTACATGGCCACAGGTTTGACATTTCTCTGCTGTGAAAGAAGGGGCAGGGAATATCATTTAAGAAAAAGCTGCCGGAGAAAGCAAAGCCAAGGAGACACTCTAAACATGGGTTCTCCTTCGGGCTACGTGTTCGAGCTGGGCACCACAATCGGTTGCCACACAGACTCAGATGGCACCAAACCATGGGCGAGGGCTGCTGGCTCCGCTCATGGCCGGCAGGGTGAGAGCCAGGCTGGCACACCTGCAAACGGAGCCCGCATAACAGGCAGCCTGGCAAGCCCTGCTCCGCTGAATTGGTGGCTTTCCAGCTCACTCCCATCCTCTACAAGGGCACCTACTGCCTGGCAAAGCCGGGACACAGCTGCTTTTTGCAGTCATGTCTCTATCTCTTGGCTGCCGCTCTCCCAGAGCCACGGCAGACCCTGCCTCTTCGGTCCTTTGAGCCCATAAATGCCGCTGGCTCAAAGGCAAGAGCACTGAGAGGCAATTGTCAACCCAGCACAGCTGCACTCTTTGCCCACGCGACACATTTTGGAGAAGCGAGAGGCAGTGTGTACTCCCACAATGTCATATTGCACAAATTTTTTTTTCGCTGTAACCCTTTTTCCCAACAGCTCGGATGTTTCCAGTTGGGGGATTGGAAAAAAGCTTTCCCCAAAGCGATAGCGGGAGGATGGATCCCGCAGGATGGCTGTCTGCCACCCCCTGCCCGCAGCGCTGAACACGGCAGAGCCAAGCGCGCCACGCATTGCATCGGGGCTCAGTGGGAATTAAACCCAGGGGACCCCATCTCCTCTCCCTTGCTTTAACCGCTGCGCGAGCTGAAGTTCAAATCTGTGCCATGCACTTTGAAGATGTGAGGGATTACTTTAGTCCCTCAAAATATTCCTGCCTTCCAAAGTACACAGAGCGAGCATGGCTCTCATTTAGTGCTCATGCTCTGTGAAGAGGTTTTCATGCTCACTGCAGGGAAGCGGGGATTATTTTTATTCAGAGCAAGAAAGAAAGGCGCATCTCATGTCGAGCCGACAAAAGATGCGATGAAGATATAGTGCTGGGGAGGGAGGGGATGGAGAAGCACTCGTAGCGTGGCTTTCAATTAGGTGCTTTATTTTGTTCATAGGGGTGGGGAGACATTTTAATCTAAACTGTTTTGTAGGCAGACGGTGATTGCACAGGACCAGTGCCCTCTGCAAGGATGCTCATATCTCCACATGAAAGCGAAAGAGAGAGGTACTTTCAAACAAATGTTAAATAATGAAAGCAGCCACACATGCCTATTAATGGCTGACGGAGAACCGTCGCGCCTGCTTTACTGACAGATAGCTGCACTTTCAACTTCGTTTCACAATATGGGAGATGTTCATCGTGTGCATGGCTCAGACATTCTCCCGGACTCCTCTTACGTTAGAATGACCTGGATCCGAGGCTTGTTTGCCATTAGCAGGTAGTTTTCAGATATTTAGAGTGGATTTGGCCCAGAGGGTGGGATTTAAGAATCTGTTCTTCCAAACTTGCTGGAAATCCTAATAGCTTGTTCCCTCATAGACTTCACGTATTTTCTGAGTTGCTGAAGACAGCTCTCGTGACCTGCAAATGTATTCCTTATGCACTTCTATTCACAGTTTCTTTAATACAGTATTTCTTTGGATTAAATTTCCACCACGGGATGTCCATGGACACTGTGGTTGAACAGTTTGTTGAGACATACTATAGGTTTTGTCACTCACATCGCTTTGGCAGTGCATCGCCTTCTGGATCACAGAAGTCTAATAAGGCAATTTACTCCAACCAGATGCCATGAGGAAAGGCTTGAAGATGAGAAGCTGTTAAAAGCAGCTATTTGGGCATGGTTCAGAGCTCCAACCCAGCAGGGGAGAAGGTCAGGCAGCTGCTGGAGGGAGCTGGAAGGGCTGGTGGGGTGAGAGGCACCAGGAAGTGGCCATTCAGTGAAACCAAGCCCCAGTTCCAGTCTCTGCATCCAGCGCTGTGCCAGGGTCAGGGCAGTGCTGTCCGCCTGTTGCTGTCTGAGATTTCTTTCTTTTTTCTGGAGAAAAAGCTGTGCCTTGAAGGAAGTCACTTCAGCTCTGCCTTTAGGCCTTCTTGAGTGATGGGAATGGTCCAACTGTGTTATGCAAGAATATAGAAATGCCAAGTAGCTCATAACCACCAATGATTAAAAGCAACTGAAACTGTACAAAAGTTCCAGAATTTGCAAGTGCTGTCCAAAGTGAAGCAGCAGATATCCCAGTATGTTATACAATCCTCCGTGCTTCCTCACAAGATAAATTGTAGCACTAACTCACCCTGTGAATTTAACTTGTTCTTAATTTCTCTTTGCTTCAGGTTCCTGTCTGTAAAAGGTTATACATTAGGAAACGTAATCGTAAGGATAACTCATGAAATTCATGATTTAGGGGACATTGGGGAACCTCCGTCTCTGAGGGGCTCAGGAACAAACAGTCTAATGAGGAAAGTTTTTGGCATCGCTGATCCTGCTCTGGTGCACAGGGGTGGAGGAGTCATCTTCTTGCATTCTCTTTCTATCCTATTTTCTCTTCGTGGCCAACCAGGCACCAGCCCGAGAGGGGACTTCCCAGGCATAGGTAATATGTATTCTAAGAGCACCAGGAGATCCTCAGTAAAGAGAATATGTCCCAGGAACTGTTATATTTGTTCTCATCCAGTTCTTGGATTTGACCTACTGCACATCATTGGAGCTTGTTCCTTCTTTACAAACAGCAGAGGAAAAGGCAGAGAGAGTAGCAGCAGGTGGGTGAGCAGAACTGGATCAATTGAAAAGCAGACAGTCCTTTGGCAGAGCCTGCTGCTTCTCATACCCAACATTTATATTAGCTCCACTGCAACACCACACTCCAAGGATGGGATTCACCTCACCTAACTTTAAATGCCTACAGTGATTTGTCTCTTCCCAAACTTGCTCAGATGAATTATACCTTAGAAGAAAACCCTTCTCCCTGTTTACTGTGGAGGGAGTATAGCCAAGGGCTCCACAGCAGAGCACTGGAAGACACACTAAGTCAGGCAGGATGAGTCCCTGCTGCCCAGTTCTGCCTGGGAACGCTCTGTCCATACTGTAAGTTCCACTGAATAAAATTATGTTTTCATAAGGCATAGCCTCGTGGCAAAAACATCTAACTTTAAGGATGCACAAATCACTTTGGAGCAGCAGAACCCATAAAAGCTACTTACCAGTGTCATGCTGTCTTGAAATTGAGCCCTGGCGTGAATTTTCTGATGCCTAACGAGAGCTAAACTAACACTGCAAAGGTTTTGCCAGCAAGCTTGTAAAAAACCTGTAGAAACTAAATATCTCTAAGATTGTCCCCCCCAGCCAAATTTGACTGAAGTCAGCCCCTAGGTTCAAAATGTGCACACATACACAGAGCACAGGGGTGTTGGTTTGATTTCTAGTAAAACCAAACTGAAACGAGATTCTGACTCTGCTGAAGTCGATCACATCTCTGTGCCCAGGAGTTTCCTCAGAGCAAACCTGAAATGATTTCTTTCCACAACAAGGGACATTGCCAGCCGAGCTCTTTGAAAATGCAAACGCTTCCCCATCATGCTTTATTTTCCTATTATCTTGAGTGCTCATAAAACTATTGCCTTAATTTTAATAAGATTTCATAGAGTTCGGTATAAATACCTTCTATCCATCACCATATTAGAAGCAAGAGAAACAATAATAACTTAATTATCTCTTATGTAGAAACTAATTATAATTCTCTGGATTCACAATCGATACTTTAAAGCTGTTCTACCTCAGAGAACAGTTTGTCAATATTTTATATACTGTTAATAATTCATGGGTTTATTACATAATCAAACAGGAATCTAACTGCAGAAGGCCTCAGCACAGGAGGAAACAGCACAGGAAAAAATGAAGTGGAAGAATGCAAAACCTCAGGATATTAAACGAGGGGGAGATTGACAGCTGCTCGTACACACACTGCACCACCAGCCTGCTCTTCACCTCTGATCTGCGAGGGTAAGGCTGTGTTCATAAGACAGAAGAGTTGGTTAGAGGAAAGAAATATGCCAAAAATCCACACTGGAAGAATCAGTTAGAAGGGTGACCGACATTTTTCAGGTGTGATGTTGAAATTTAGTATTTCCACTGGGAGTGTGCATTTGGGAGTGGAGGAGAGAAGGGATGAGGACTGCCCCTTTTGAGGGGCAACCAGCATTGTATTGGCTCAACTGTATCATCAGCCTAAAAATGCAGACACACATGAATCACAGTCTCCTTTCTTAATATCCCTCCTGTCTTAAGTCACACACTTGTCCTTTGTTACTGCAATGCCGCAAGTGTTGACTCCATTGTCCATATGCCTGAACCCAAGTCACCCAGGATGATGCAGTTTATGAATAACCCCCGCAGTGATCACCTCAGGAGAAACAAAAACAGCCTAAAACCAATGGGACACATGGAAGCACACTCTCTATGATGTGGAAAAAAAAAAGTGAAAGATTATTTATGATGATCTAATTGGCATTTGAAAGAGCTCATTGTCACCTTTTGAAGAGGAGAGAACCCAAGGGAAATGTAGGAAAAGAGTGCTCCTCAGGTCAGCCTGACATTTGTTGTCCCATGCGTGGGAAAACACTTTTGCTGAAAATACGATGTTACAGTCATGAGTACTTGGAACCAAAATGGGGAAACTGTTGGCTGTGATCCTGAGCAATTAGGGACAGCTGCCTCTGCTAGTGTGCTAGCACGTGTGTCATAGAAGGTAGAGCCCACAGCAGAGATGCATTTCTTCTGGACCCTGCACAGAGATGTGATAAAAGATGACTTCTGCCTCCAAAAGTGTAGAGTCTAAGCAGATGCAGCCGTGAAATCAAGGCTTAGCATCGCTTCCCTACCAAAGAGAAACCCAGCAGTGAAGCAGCAAGCACTCTCGTTGGCCCAGAGAGTGTGCAACTCTCATCTTCTAAGTGCTGCTGCAGCGTCTTGCACACAAAACCATCCTCTCCATCAGTTTGTTTTACTTTAATGAGTGCAGAATGGGAGTGCTCTCTATTTTTTCTCTCTCTCAGCATTTGTATTGCACTTCATTAGGAGCAGGTTTGGTATGTCTGTAGTACAGTCCTGGACAGAGTAGTTCTCACTGCACACTTGTCATTTTTTTTTTATTAGGTTATTCTTTTTATATCATCATCAACTTTTTATAAGTGTCTATAAAACAGGTGCAGGATAGTAAAAGTCTTCAGAGTAAGTAAATGGACATTGTGCTAAATGAGTTATGTCTTTGATGCTATTATCTCTAAATCAGCATAGATTATTCAGGCTAGGGGCTTTTAGAATCATAAGTGGCTGAGATCATTTCTCAGTTCATCATCCTATTACCCATAATGAGAAAATACTTCTAAATATGAAGATTACTCTTCCAAAAAGATCCCCTGTGAACATTTCCCCAGGCACTAGCAATATTTATTAACTCTTTTCTTTCTGCATGGAAGGGACTGAGAGAAACTCAAAGTCCTCAAGGATTACCCTGAAACATTCAGCAACTCTGAATTTGCTATCACTCTCCTGGGACCCCTTTGGCTCTGCACTCCCGCCTCTAACAGCATTTTCTCAGTTTCCACCTCTGCGGCTGCTCTTCTGTGGTATGTAAATTCAGCTGCTGGTGCTGAACCTGGAATGCAATAAAATGGAATGCTTTTAAAACTTCATTTCATTATTTTTGAGTGGCTCTGTTTATGCTGGTTTTAAGTTTCCACTTCATCAAGTGCAAGTTTTACTGTTTCTCCAGCCAATGATTTCTACTTGTAAGCTTGAGAAAACGACAGGCCCCCTTCCCTGCCCAAGGTGGGGAAGACCCTCAGCATAAGCATGATGAAGCTTCCCTGTCATTCCTTTATTTTTTCACACTGTCACTGGCTCATTTCCTTATTGTATGGGTAGAATTACTGGTTTTATTTATTGGGCTGCACATTTCTAAGAACCCATTTAATGCACAGTTTCATGAGACAGTTTTCATGGAATATAAATTTCATATTCCAGCTCTCGAGTAAAGGATTCCTTTTACCTTCCACTGAGTAATACACAGGTCTGTAGAAAACCCCTTCTTTTTCTGCTGGGCAAGGTGAGATTTCAACATGCCACTCCTATGAGCTAACCTCATCTGAGGCTTGCTCTTGCTGAGTTTGGTCCCATTGTACTTCTGGGGAAGAAATCAGGTCTGTGACTAAAGAGCTGATTAGGTGTCAAAAGCCTCCATACAGTCCTCCTGCATGTCCCTTGCAAGGCCACTTTACATCAGCTTCTGCTAACTGCATTATATAATTCCCCTATAGTGTCCATTTACTCAGGTAGTAAAAGTCAAAACAGCTACAATAAGGGCAACGTCTGGCTTAACTATAAATTATTGGGCATCACAGAGGAGGTTTCACAAAATCTTATGCGCTGTAAGTATGGTCTGCTCCACCCTTTTTTCTTTATTGCAAAAATTGCCATGCTTAGGTTTGCCAAATTAGTGCAGTATTTTCATTTGTGTAAAACCATACTTCTGTAAATCTCACATATAATACCTTTTCCTTTTACAACACAGGATGAAGCAAATGCAAATGTGTTTTTTGCTCTAGGTTAGCTGATACGCTTTGCATGTTGTACAGAGAGCAACCGCTACTCCCAACTTCTGCCCTGCTTTGCTGTTGTTTTTCTTATTCTCTTTTCATGAAAAACTACCTGCGCTGGTCTAATTATCTATTGTAATTTGTGAGGGTTTTTTTCAGAGATGTACATCTGCAAACAGCACATGATGTTTGCAGATGTTTTATTTCAGAATTGTTTGAACGGCTTTACAGGTAAACGCCAGCCTGGTTGTTGACAAAGCAGCCCTTTTTTGGCAGTTTATGACAGACTTTTTTTGTTTCTTCACAAAAGTTGAAAGAGTCTCTTGTTAACACCATGTCACACCAGAAGCCTGAGGTTTACTTGCTGTAATCATTTACTCGTATAAAACTTGAGTAGCAAGAACTTACCAAAAAAAAAAAGGAAGGCTGAGACCTAGTCTGAAGGGTGAATTATTTTACAATTACTTCCTGCACAATCATTACGCTTTCATCCGCGGTGCTTCATGTTGGCTGCTGGCAGAGACAACATACTGGATTAGAAAGCCCCCACATCCAAGCCAGTATGACAGCCAACATGACCCACATTCATAAAAAATAGGTACCAGCTATTCGTCCGGTCTTTCACCACGAGATAATTTTCCATTATTCTCTACATGTAGCTCCATAATTACAGCTATAGTATACTGTAAAATGTCAAAATTTTGAAAAACATCACTGGAACTACCAACGTCTCCCAGATCTGTTCCGTCATAGTTTTGCACACACGTATATGTGAGGATGAGAGGTTTATACACTATGAAATATAGTTTTTAAATGAAATTTGGTGGTTTTAACACATCTGTTTTACTTCATGCTGTTTTGTTGCACTGAGCCTTTGAAATTCTGTGTAATGTTATCCCTTTTTTTTATTTTTGCTTAGGCAGGGATGAATAAAGCAATAGGGCCACACATCTTGGCTTCCCTGACATAGGGTCAGAGCTCAAGCCATGCTCGTGATACCGTAAGTGCTGTTACTATTATTAACCACCGTGGGGACAGAAACCACCGCATTGACTTTGCATTAGTCAGAACAGCTATTGAAGTGGTGCTGTGCTATGATGCTATGCTCATTGCTAATGCTCATGGCATGTGCCTGAGGCCCCATGGCTTCAAGCAGCTGAAAGCCCTTGGTGAGCCCCACAGCTGCTGTGCTTTTGACCAAACTGCTCTTCTTTTCAGGGTTTTTAAAAACTTGTCTTAGTGTTGAGCCTTGCTCCAGTGACATGCAGAGGCTGAAGCAGCAGCTCAGAGGTACGGGGGGGAAGAAGCGGGAGCGGAAGCAGAAGCGGAATGTGTAGCCAGGTGAGATCCATGATAAACCCCAGTGCTTTGCTCAGCCCTGACTTGGCCTTTGCAGTGACATGTCTGACCCCCTAACTTACTGGAGGCTCCAGAGGGGCTTGGAGAGAGTGCCAGGTCAAGACTGAAATGAATTGCACCATTGCATGAATGTTATTTCAGTGAGTATAGTATATTGCATAGGATACCAGAGCTTGGCTTTTCCTTCTTGTGTAAAAAAAAAAAAAAAAAAATCTTCCTAAATAGTAAAAGTCCATTTTGTTACACGGTACAGGCACATTAGATGACAGGTGTCATAGAAGAGCGCACTGGGTGGGACTGAACAGAACATAGTCCTGTTACATCCCTTCAAAGGATCCTTTCAAACACATTAACGTAGTCTTGAGAGATATTTTTTTTTTTCTGAACCACATTAGTGTTGGTTTCTGAATTTAGCAGAATATGAATTGGCCACTTTCAGCTGCATTTAAGAGCCAGCACTATTTCACTTTTCCTGGGTCTTTAAGCTCCCCATAAAGCACACTAATTTTTTCTTAAAATAAAAAAAAAAAGTCTATCTGTTTTCCAGGAGAAAGGAATTTTATAATTTCAGAATGTCTTTTCTAATGATCATTATCCAGCCATTTAAAATAAAGTCTATCAGGAAAGATATTTTCATCCTAAAGAAGATTTTAAATTTATTTTTCTATTTTTCATTGTTTAAGATTCAGTTCAAGAAAAGCAAATACTGTTTTTCAGTACAGACAGGCTCCCAACATGTGCTGCCGAAGTCTGTACTTGTCATTCTTTCAGTGGGAATAGCTGTTTTAGAAATGTTTATATATTATCAAAATTAGGTTCCAAAATGAGCTCAGTATCTATGAAAAAGGGGGATAATATTATTTTAGAGAACTAATTGGAAACTTGTTTTTGGCTAAAGTAGTTATTATTTCCATTATGACAAGCTGGAAGCAGATGAAATTCACCCTTATCTTCCCCAGCCTGGTGTCTCACGCTATTTATTCAAACTGAAATTAAAACCTGACAAAACCCCAGTGAGGCATTTCGCACCAGTTAAAGATTATTCTTCTGAAAAAAAACCTTTTGTTCAACAATTTCATTATGTTGTTACAAACGTATTTATTATACAAGGGCGATACATAAATCAAAAGCTATCTGTTCTTGCATAACTCCCCCCACCTCCAATTAAAAAAAAAAAAAAAAGGCTTAAGATTCTACTTTTCCCAGGAAACTAAAGCTTTAAGAAAAAATGACCATTGCTTTTCACATAGTGGAGAGGGTGTGCTACAGCATAAGGAAAACTGCCATGGGAAAATGGATGCTCTGCAAGCTTTTGGCACCAACTGGACCCTCACTAGCCCTAGTGCCTGCAAGGGCAGAGTCCGGCTGGGCACATGCAAGGAAAGAAGAGCAGAAAATAAGGCAGAAAACTCTGGTTGCTTTACGCTGCCTTTATTCTGCCATGCCAACCTGTAGCTCTGTGCCCAGTGCTCAGGGAAAACCACAGTGTCCTCCTTAGCTTTGCACGTGAGAAGGAAAGGGGGGAATTTTGAGCCTGCACATTGCATGGTTAAAACCAGCATGAAATAGCAGCTGGTTGTAATATTTGCCAAGGGCTACGCACGCAGGTGTTATTCGTGGATGAATTTAAAGCTTTGAGTCCTGTCCTCCTGTGAAAAGTGACCTGCGTGGCCTGTGCAGTCTTAGGCCAATGCAAAGCAAAGCGAATCAGCGGAGTGCACAGCACGGCAGTGGTGCTGGGCAAGCATCACTTGCATATGGAAGCAATGGGGTGAAAAATTGTTTCCTGCTCTAATAACTAAAGGATATTAAGAGGGATAGGTTCACAGGGGTGTGGGCTGCTTTTCATATTTAGAAGAAATTTTCCAGAAGTGTAAAATGATAATTGCATGAGGAAAGGGTGGTTAATAATTTTCCCTGTTAATTCAAACGCACAAAAGTTAATTGCGGTTTGGCAGTCTGAGATATACAAATTAGGAGAGTTTAATTCTGCTAATCCTCACTTTAAGTTGCAGGGTATTGAATATAAATATGATTGTCTCACAAAGGGATGAATCCTGCCTCCACTGAAGCCAGTAGGAGCTTTGCCATTGACTTTAGAAGGAGCTGGGTTCAATCCCAGGTACCTGCGTTAGCTGTGCATGTGTGAGTGAACTGGCTCAGAGAAAGGGAGGCCAAGAGGATTTTCCTCTCAAAATATGGGCCAAAAATTCCTCGGAGATTCTGAAAAACTTTGGAAAACTTCCCCAGCCCCACTATTCAATCCGTGCAGCTACTTTTGGCTGCCCGCATGCCCTGCGGGAGAGGTTGGGTTTTCTGTGGTTTTCCATTTCCCACTTCACTGTCTGACTGATTAAATAACCGATGCCAAAACTCCCTAAAGAATCAAAGGCTGTGATACAAACTGTGCTATTTCACATTCAACAACCTGCAACGGTCTGTCTGCTTTACCAAACTCTCCTCCCTTCCCTGTATGCTGTTGCCACCACTTGTTGTCTTAGACATCTCATTTGAGACCATGTAAGATTTTAGCCCCCTCCTCCTGTGAGTAAACCCAGGGAGATCAGAAGAAAGCCAAGCAAACTTGCTGCCAGAGGCTGGATATTCTGCTTTGACGTAGGTGAAAATTTTGCTATTGGCTTCAGTGGATGTAGGATGAGGCTACGCATTACGGTGGAGGAAAGCTGCAGTCCAGACCTCTGCCTCTGAGCTACTACATGCTTTGGGGCTAACTATTGTCTTTGAACACCTCTAAAATGAGCATAAAGCTATTTATCCATCTTTGTAAAGTATCTGCATACCTGTATAGCTGAGAAGTGTAATTTAAGGTTGATCAAGTGAGCAGGACTTAATCTCTTATGGTGCGATATATCTGGGCCAAGCACCTTGCCATCATTTAATTTGAATTCATGTGTACAAATGACATGAGATAAATAGTACAAAGATCAGTCCAATCAGAAATGGACATTGCTTGAAAATACCCATTTGGCTTGAAATATTGCAAGAAAATCAATTCAGGATCTCTACAGAACTGAATAAGAACATAAGTCACCCAACACATCTGATGTGAGCCAAACCTCCTCATCTTGAGATCAGTTATTACTGACGTTTCAGCTACTATTCATCAATTTAGGCAGAAAAGCTGAACCTAGATCATTTGCAAAATCTGTATGGTATTTCCAAACATTTCTCCTGCCTTCCTGGTGATGATTATTATCTGCTGCTTTAATTAAACAGATTAATTTACATCTCCCATGATGAGAGGATACAAGTACCAGCACAGATTTATCTCTCTGGATTGCTTCCCTCAGCCACCGCTCATAGCTGTGAGGCTGCAGCAGTATTTTCTCCTTGGACCTTCAAAAATGCAGAAGCAGAGATGCTCTGTGATTCCAAATGAAAGAATTTTGATGTCACAAGAAATGTCATTAAAACTACTGCAGTCTTTTAATAAGCTCCTTGTTGGGAGAATGGATTTTCAGCCTCTTCGCATCAGCGCTCAGCAGAGTAACTACATTGAAGCTTTGTGCCAGTGTCTCCGTTACAAAATGCGTTTCTCAAGGGTTTATAATTACAACATGCCTATAAAAATTTATTTTAGTCTGAAACGCAGGATATAGTTTCTCAGAAAGGGAGGAAATATTGCTGGCTGAACTTGGTTTAAATCAATTTTGAAATTCAAAAATCCAAAAATAATAAGGTTTGTGGGTTTTATATGCTTTTTCTGTGGTTCTATAACTCAGAAAAAAATCACTTTGTAGAATAAAGTGTCATGTTTGTTTATAAAGCAGAGCGGGGAAAAAAATAACACAGAAAAAAGTTCAGACTTTTTATAGTGGCTACTGAAAATTCTAAGAAAATAATATTCTCAAAGAATTTCCCTATCGTGTCCTCATGCAGAAGCCTTGCCCTGAATAGATATAATAATACATATTGCAGGAACTCAGCAGGGTTGTGGTTCACATACTTGGAGAACTGGAGAGCTATTTTAAGCAGCTGGAGAAATAAGGGATGGTAGTTCCTACATCAAATTTTGTTCATTGAGGCTGCTTCAATGAAGATCAGTCTGCTCCGTCCCCATAGCCAGGACAGAAGAGGCATCGATGGGCAAAGATGCAAAAAGCCACATTGCTGTGACACCCTGCCACTGTGCTCAAACATATTTACATTATGCTTGTGGCTAGTCGCAGGACAGAGATGTGTTCAATCAAAACTGTCTTACAGTTAGGTAAGCGCAACAGGCATTTTACCACTTTCCTCATTTCCACATTATGGCAGTGAGAAGGAAGACAGAATGTGCCCTTATAAGGATTGCTAATAAAAACATCAATGACTGGACTGCACACAACTGAGAGTTCCCATTTATACTGGCATTGCCAAATGTCTCGCAATATTTAGCCTTTGGCTTTTATCAATAAAGAAAATAATGCTGCTGCTAAACTGAAATATCGATGACACAAGCAAAGCCCAGCACACACAGACAGAAAAAAAAAAGACAGAAAACGAATCCTATAAATCTCAGTGCAGTATTTTTAATTTCATCTGGAATTCACAATCAGGTCAGTTTTATCCAATTAAGCATTATTCAGTCTGTTTTTGTCAGCTCTTCCTTTTTAGACAAAATGTTCCACTTCTCAATATTCTACTTCTGCATCAAATTGACAGGGTCATTTTTCACATGCCAAGCTGGGATTAAGGTGATATTAAACCATTTTGCATAAAACAACTAAAAGCAAGCTGCAACAAAAAAACTAGCTGTTTTCTTTTGTTGGTGTCATTAACGGTGCCCTTCCTAGCTATTTTGGTGGGTTCCTGAATATCTACAGTTTTGCAAGCCCCATGGCATACTGATATGATATTGCAGGTTTGGAAATTGCATTGGGACCCATAATCATAACACTCTATTTTTCCCATTAGCAGCTTTCAGCATAAAGAAGCAAGACGTAGCCAGCCTTAGCGTAACCTTAGGGCCCACTAACGGGCAGGACAGGTGTACCCCCAAAGTCTTGCAAAAATACGCATTTGCCACAGGTGAGCTTTTTCCTTCCATTTCGAGGGAAGGAGGGGAAGTGGTTTTAATTACCTCAGCTAAATTATTAATTTTATGCCTAGCACTATGACTTCTTTAAAGTCAACCTATATAAGGAGAACTACCTCTTTTGGGGTGTGTTATTTCCACCTTGCAATGTATCAGGTATTTCACTCTCACAAAATGATTGAATAAATTCTTTTTAAAAAAAAACCCTTATCAAGGAACATGGTTGTAAATGCATTTTGTTCTTCCTTCAACTTCAGGCTTTTAGTATTACTGATTCAGATCCCATATGTAAAGAAATATATTGAGTACGTGCGTGGGTATAAGAAGAAGTATGTATATTTTCCACAACTGGCTGAAATCCAAATGTATTCCGAAATCCTAAAGAAATTCTGCCCATGAGGCACCCCGGTAGTGCAGTGTAGGAGTGCGTAACTGCGTGGGAAAGGGTGGGCTCTAATGAAGAGCATATAGCGCTATGCAAAGAGACTTGGTAACAAACTTGATTATGATGGTTTACAGCAATCTCATGGTTGTCCAGGACTTTAAAAGCTTCATTTCTATAGCAGTCCTGAAAATCCTAGAGGAGATGGTGAACGTAAGACAGATGTTTGGGTAATATAATCTCAGCTTTCTGGTTTTGTTATGTGTTTGGTTTCCTAACTAGCCCTGCAACTCAGTTCAGTCGTGGTTCTAGGAAGAGGTGCTAAAAGCCATTAGAGAGCAGATTTTACTCTAAATTTGGACTGAAACCATCAGGACTTAACCATGCAACCATGGTTTCTGCAACCATGCAGAAAAAAAGACACAGGAGCAATGTCACAAAACTAATCACTTGATATAGTCCCATGGCACGATGCAATCGATCCACCATGAATCTTCACTGTTTATCTACCATCTCTTTTCAGTCTTTTCTTTTTAAATGTCATGGAAAGCTAATCAGGCTGGTTTTTTCTGAGCGAGCTTTTAAAAATACATTTTTCTTCCATAATAGGAAATTCCTCATGATCACTTCTGTGCTTCCTTTCTTCCACAGTTTAATTGGCAAAACAAAACAGATATTCACCTATATTAAAACAGTGCTATGCAATGGCCCATTGCAGGAGAATTCAGGAAGAAAATTTAAAAAATAACTTGTGAGAAGGGTAACCAGGTAACAGATACACTTCCCAAATGAGGAAAAGCGAGATTCTCACTGGCTTTTTTCCCAGGGCAACCCTAAGCCAGTAGCTTTTCCCATTGTTTTACATTATTACTCCATTGCTTTTATCTTCCTTTTAGACCCTGCAGTTTCTTAGCCCGTATTGCAAAAGGTCAGGGAGGTTCATCAGTTCATCTCTTCTCTGTTATACAAGGCTTTCAGACAGGGATTTTTTTCCTTTCCCATCCTCATGTAGCTTTGTAATGAAACGCTAACTTGGAACCCATAAATCCAGTTACTTTCAAATAAGTTTCAGATAGGCATCGGGACTTTAAGGGACATATTAAAAAAGAAATGGGGTTTTTTTCTGGGTTTGTCCGGGGGCAGCCAGGACTCATAAAACTTTACGTTAAATATCAGCCTCACTTTTCACAATATTGCAGTGATGAAGAACTAGCTCAAAATTGATTTATTGATCCCTAAAAAGACAGATATATAAGGGTATTAGAGTTAACACTTCAGTATGTGCAAAATCTATTATTTGAGCTTGTTAACATTCATGTGTTGGTTAACAGTGGCTATAAAAAGGACATGGCAGACACCTCCCTTCCGAAACAACTGCTCATGGACAAGAATTCAGCACTGTGCCTTTTCTGGTAAGACTCCACATCTAAGCTGGAGTCACTGAGGAGCGTCAGTTGATGTTTAGTTCCTTCAAAAATTAAGCCACATACTTAGTCCACGTTCCAAAATTTGTACTTAGTTTTTCCAACTTTGGTGTCTATAGTTGTACCAGGGTCTTACATATGTGTCTGAATTATTTGGCTAATTCTTCTTGCTATGCAGTTACTTGCAAGAAGAAGTGAATGTTCACTGTGTTTGAAAATCAGCTGTGAGTCAAAGTATGGATTTAAGGACTGTTGAGTGTGCAGCTATATATATTCAGAGAAAAGTGTTTCACTTTACAGATGTAAACGAAATACTTTTTCAGTCAGAGAAAGCAAGGTTCTTGTGGTCCTTCATTCTGAATCCATCAGAGTTTTCAATAATTTATTCACATGCAGAGTTTCTGTCGCAGTGGGTTTGCATTTGTCACATCACCTCAATTTTTCTAATGAGTTGCTAATTAGAGGTCAATTACTTATGGAAATTAGAAAAACATTCATTGAGGAACTGTACTGAGGTAAAGTGTGCTACCTCATAATGTTGTGATATAAATCATTACAGCTTTAATGAATATTTTACTCTTTTTCATGTTACAGCTTATTTCCCACCCTATAAAACGGCCTCAAGATGATTTTGAAATGAACATGAGCAACTCTCCTAAAAATGTTATCATATTGAATTTACGATAATTGCAGAAGAATACCTTACTTTTTGCTTTTGTCATTAAAAGTTTGCTCATGCATCAACATCTTGCTGTGAAATCTTCAGCTGATTAAAACAGAGGTGTTAGGAACACCAGATTTGCCATGCTGAATCAGAGCGCTAATCTGTCGTCTACCCAGGCTCCGTTTCCAGCAGTCACCTTTCTTTTGGCACTACTGGAAGGGGGGAAATGGGCATCCTGCAAAGCACCTGGCCGGCTGGATCGTATCCAACCTGGTGCTTGCAAAGGGTCGTCCTGACGCCTCTTTCAGGTAACCAGCACTAGCAGCACTGCAAGAAAACAGCCAGAGCCTGCAGCACTTCATCCTGACCCCAATGTTGGTGAACTCCACCCCTGTCTTTTTAGTGAAAGATCTTCAGGAATTGGTGGCGGGTAAGAAGTCTAAAAGTTTGTTTCACAATTCGCCCTCTTCCTGGGCACCTATTTTGCACTTTTTAAAGGTCTTGAATGAATGGTATAGAAACAGAGGAAAAGAGGCAAAAAGAATTCAAGGGACCAAGATGGATAGTGGGTTAGTTGCAGTATCATGCAATTAAATTAGAGGCCAGGGATATAATTCACTGCTGAAATTCAGCTTTGCACTGTCGTAAGTTATTATTTCAGAGCAGAAGCTGAAATGGCCAGAGAGGGGAAAGTGTACAAGCAAAAGTATGACTGGACTTCAGTATTTCATATTGATACCCTGAGACTTCCACTGCTAAGCACTGTTTCAGAGTCTGACCAGGGTAACACTGCAGTGAACAAACGTAAGGTCTCCCATATTCAGACCATTAGGTTATTCCATTTCCCCTGCAGGCGATGTAAATCAAAAGCAAAAGACACCCTGTTATGTGCTACAAGACAGTTTTGTTGGCCTTTCTTTCCAAACACATTCTGAACACACATGTTTTTTATGTGAGTCTCATTCACTTCAGCTTTACTGTCTCGAATACAGATTTAAATTGGGGGCAGAGAAGGAAAGAAAAAAACAGATCAGACCTTGAAACCAAGCAGCTATCCACAGAGAAGGAATGTGGCAGCTGGTTAAATAAAAAAATGAATGCATCATCACATGGATGTGATTTTCTCAGTTTCTAAAGAATTACAAGGTCTTTGTGCCTTTGAACCAGGCCCAGTCTGGATTTAGGTGAAAACCTTGCGGTTATTTGACTTAGGTGTGTTCAGAGCCCACCATTTTGGTGCAAAGAAATCCACTGTGCGTATTAAGGGGTAAATCAGTTGGTCCAAAGTACAGTTCTGCCACTTGCTCTTAATATCACCTTGGGTAGCACTCACATTTATGTCTCTAATTCCCCCTCCCTTCCCTTGCCCTTGGAAAGATAAACATGTTAACAACAACGAGGTGTCCGACTGCTAATCGGAAGCAATATAATACTGCACAGATCAGCTCCATGACGGAATAAAGAAGAAGTGAGTGTGAATCTAAGTACATTCCCCTCATATCATAGCCTCTACATTGTTTTCAGGAGCATTTTTGTCAGGCAGTGATGAAAGGCTGAGAACAAAGTGAGTAAAATTTCCTTTTACTGCTTAAAAATTCTCAGCTGGTTTGCTATATCAGAAAGCTGTCTCTTTAAACAAATCACACAGTTAAAAATGCCAAGTTATAATTCAGCAACTAACTCAGAAAATGACAATTTAATCAATCAGAACCAACCCTGCTGAAAAAGAAAAAAAAAAAAAAAGAAAAAATCTTCAAGCTTTCATGCAATGTGAGTGGTTGAAACTATAAAAAGGTTCAATCACTGTAGAACAAGCCTGCAGCATCAATGTTTATTAAAGTCAGGGGAGCCATTTATTGACCTGGGAAATAGCAAAGCACCAGCAGCACTGCTGGATTGCATTTTTATAGTTAACAAACGGAAGGTGATATTTTCCTTTTCTCTTTTAATTGTGATTCCATCAAATCCAAAAAGTTAAAAGCCTCTCAGTTTTTAAAGGAAAGCAAAGAGAAGGACGCTCCACATCGTTCTTCAGTCATTCTCTCTGCTGTGTCTCCTAGCACTGGGATATATCAAATCATTGCAACACAGGATCAAATTTTTAGGCTTATCCGCATGCCAGCCGAATGACAGACTGGTGTGTGTTCCCCCCGCCACTTTAGGTGATGGCAGAAGATAGGGAGCTACCATTATGAACTGCTTCTTTAGGTAATCAAAAAGGAATTACTGTATTTATTCACATAAAGGTCACCCTGCCACCAGGACAGCCAGAAGCACTCGGAATGAATTGTCTTCTCCCAAACTGACAACAGGCACTTTCTCCAGACAAAGACACGTCTTGGTTCTTCTGGAGATTTTGTAACTCTATTTTGCTACAAGCACGTTTTTAAGGTGCACCTTTTCACACTGCATAAATTGTGAACCACATAAGGCTATTAGAAGGAAAGCATCAGCAACATGAACAGTGCTTACGGATCTGTGTTACCCAAATTATAGGAGTTTAGCTTCTGCTTCATTCTTTCCATATCATTCCCCAACCACGGGAAGCCTTGGGGTCAACCGAGGACCACGGGGCAGGGATTTAAAACACTCTGTGTGTGTCAGCTGCCACTTAAACCGGTGCCAACACCATAAAAGGGGACTTCAAAAGCTAAGAGGATGAGTCAGTGCAGTCTGAGCTGACATGCCACATGCTGAAGCCGAGACCTGTAACTAATGCACATCCTCCGTGGATTAGGTACAAAGCGGGCTGAGCAACACACACGGGCCAGCGGGTTATACATGCATGCATCAAAGGGTAATGAATATTGTAACAAATCCCCAGCCACCTAGGACCTTAGCAGTTGTCAATACACTGCATGCATTGGCGGCTCAGAGCTTGGTGAGAGCAAGAGAGGTAAAAACTGAGTCCTGCACTTCAAAAACGCACATCTCTACCACTTGGAGAATTTCACAGTATTTCTGTACGGAGCATAGGGTACAAAACTGCCTTTCTGATCCCACCCAGTCGTACACAGCGCTTCACACCTTCCTTTCAGGTTTGCAAACAGACCTCTGGCAGCTCTACTTCTCATTTTCTTTTCCTCATTCATGGAGAAAAACACATAATATCCTTGCTTAAAACATAGTGGAGGAGTTTGACACAAATCAATGACTCACCTGTCATACTATAAGAATTTTGATATTTGCAGGGGGAAAAAAAAAAGGCTTCAAGTATTTTGAGATGTAAAAAGTTGCTTCAGAATTCAAAGACAGTTCATAAAAAATCAAGTCAACTGATAGGTTGGTGTAAGGTTTGAGATACCCGTTTTGCACTAAAATCACAATACTGCGAGAATATGAATAAATAAAAGGTTATGGAAAAAGTAACCCACAAGTTCCCTCAAATTAGATCCCATTGGCGTGAAATTAGTTCACAGCTGTCACTTGCATTGCTCCAAGAGAGATTACTTCTTAAATAATGTTAATGACAACTTTGATTTGACTTCTGTAATTACTAGAGGGAGAAGGGACCGCATTTCCTAGGAAGAAAAATCTTTTATCTGCTTGTTTAATGTACAATCTTTGATGAGATGGAGCTCCTTTCCCCCGAGTTACTTCCCTGAGCATTTTTGTTCTGAAAAAGAAATGGATTTCCAGGTTGAAAGCAGAGCTGCTGTGCAGTTGTCAGAGCTGTGGGAGAGGTGTCTAATTGTCATTTACAATGACCCTTGATTCTTCTCTAAATAGAGCATCTCTCCTACCTCGTCTCCTCACCCTCACTCCGCCTCACAAGCAGGCGTATTTACAGGGCTGGATTCTTCCCTGAGCTACCTCCACCACCACGAGTAAATCATAAAAATTTCTCCTATAATCAATGGAGTGTCTTCAGATTTACCAGACAGTATAATCTGGTCCACAAGACAGCTGATTGTTATCTATAACCTCCCCATCCAATTCAAGCGATGGGAGATGTAATCCAAAAATTTCCTTTGGACTTTTTTACTGCTGAAATAGATCAAATTCTGTGGCAGCCTTTTTACAATCTCCACTTTTCTAAATAAACATCACACAGCCTGTACTGCCTTTACTGCAAAACACTTCCCCCTGCCTGTATCGAGGTGGGTTGTTAGCTGATGTGCCGACACACAAGACAAACAGCGGCACCAAGACACGGAGTGCAATGGGGCTCAGGCTGTGGATCCCGAGCTCTCGCTCACCAGGGAGCACCGGGAATAATCCTCGTGGTTAGACGAGTTGAAAACCCCCTGCACTGTCACCCTCCCCATTAGACACTGCATGGCGTTGTAAATTATCAGAGTCAGCTCCCAAAGATTAAAGGGTTGGTGGCATCACGCTCCTTTACATCAAAGGTGTCGGGCAGCTGATATGTGCAGTGGCTGCATCCAAAAAAGGCTGCAGGCAAGAGTCTGCTGAAGAAGGGGGCTGCAGGAATTGATGAGCCAGGTTGCTCCAGGGGCAGGACAGGGGGGGACGGGAACAGCTCTCGCAAAGGGCACCAAGCAAAGCCGGCCACTGCCATAGCTCAGCGGCTGGAGAAGTGCTGATGGGTGCGCAGTAAATGTATTTAGAAGGAATCATTCAAAGTACACTCCTGGCCTGTAAATTAACTGAAACTGCTCAGAAAAATCCCTGAGTGACATTGAAGGCCATGCAATTAAATGCAGGGCTCTGATTTGCAATGATCAACAAAAAGAAAATACATTATTAGAATGCACAGCAAATAGAAAATAACACCAAAAATGGTGAGATTATGGCTGTATTATATTAATTAAAAGCTTTCCCCTATTGGTTTGTTCACTAAGATTCAAACATATTCATTCTTTGATGCACATTTGCATTCATAAAACCGCAAATTTCTTCCCAGCCTTCTTTTGTTGGGAAGGGTTGATAGCTGTTAATGAGCAAGTGAACAGAGAAGGAGCTAAACACGATTGGGCCAAACGAAGCAGGATAGCTCCCACACTCACAAAGAGACCTTTTCACTGGGGCCTTGAATTTCAGATCAGCTTCAACTCATTTATGGAGCCTGGAAATGAAGGTGCCTTGCCTATATGAAAATTAAATACTTCCATGCAGTGTTATGACTTTGCCTTGAAGCGGTTGTGGCTCCATGTTTCATTCACGTTTGTGGCCATTTTAACCCACTGAGTTTAACTGTGTAATAAGGATGCCTGGATGTGGATAATTCTTCCTCCTCCTTTCCCACTGCAATCAGGTTTTGCCCTTCGTTATATGTTTTTGTGGACTCTATTAGAGCATAAATCTTTACAGAGTTCTTCAAGCTTTGACCTACATCTTGCATATACGGGAACTTTTCTCCCTAGATTGTCTTTTGGAGCACACCAGTTCATTAAAGTTTTGAACACTGAACCCTCACTTTTATTGCTTTATCACCTGGTTTATGTGCCGAATGTCAAAACAGGCGTCAGAAACCTGATTTATGAGGATATATACAGAAATTGTGGTACCTGCTTGTGACTGGGAGTCAGCTGGCAATTTCCTATCAGGATTTCCTCCTCAGCTCCTGGGGCCCAGCCTGGCAGCCCAAAGACAGCACTGCCAAGATTGAATTCAAAGATCATGATTCAGGACTAGCAAAGCTTTGACGCCTTTTGTAATATCTTTGAATTTATGTGCTTTCCAGTCTTAATCACATTTTGATGTTTGTGATTTTTTTTTTTGCAAGTAAAAGTCGGTGACGATTTTAAAAAATGAAAGCTAAACAAGTCAAGCGGTGTTCAAATGCCAGTAAGAGGCAGATTTTATACTCTCTTTCCTTCTCTGAAATGCCAGAAGGTTATGGATGAAACCGTAAGCCGGCAGCACTACAGAACGCACAAGCATTGGTAAGAAACCTCAGGTTCCCCTACTAATTCGCCATTTCATACCGAGTCAGATTTATCTCCTCACGCACCCGAT
>NW_008825558.1:2729445-2734418 GCF_000699105.1 Pygoscelis adeliae | reverse complement strand
GGCGGCCCGTGAGGGTGCGAGCGGTGCTGTGAACGGAGCGGGGGGTCTTCGGGATAAACCAGGCCGTCTTGGGTGGCCCTTCCCTGGTTTGGGGCATTTCTCCCTGTCTACGCTTGGCCACGCAGCGTCTGTCCTGGTCTGACACACGGGCATGAGTGTCTCCTACCCCCCGTAATGCACACTTTAAAATACATATTTATCGCTTGCCCTTTCGCTCAGGTCTGCAGCTTTCTGAGCTGCTTCCTTCCAACTTCACTGGCAAGAGGTGGTTTCACAGAGCTGTCACCGAATACCGGGCTGCTTAAACGGTGGCGAGGGGCCTCGGGGGGGTTATAAACTGTAGGGTGCTGGAGGGTTTGGTCCAGGAAAGCAAATTAATAATTGCAGCAAAAGTCTCACCCTAGCAAGAGCCAACTTTTGGGCACCATTTGAGAGTCTTCTTGTTCCGCCTGGTTTCTCTGCAATTAGGCTGCTTATAGTGAATAAAAATGATGACTTCTTCCCCCACCACACAACACACTTGTTGAAATTAAAATGTTAATGTTGCGTGCCTTACTTGGGGGGGGCTTTTAATCTTGGGAAAAAAAAGTTTCTTTTTTTTTTTATTGTGTCCATTTTTTTTGTCTGTTTACATTGATAGCTTATAAAATACCCAACCTGAATGGCAGTGTTAACTGTCTTTCCCAACTCATAAATGCAAGGGCTGTTAGTAACATTGTGACGTGCCTGTTACCCTTGGAATTGTGAATCTCATGTCAAGTCCTATGTGAAATTAGTCTCCGCTTACTGGCTAATGGATTCTGCTTCACGTCATGTACTACAACACCTAGTTCAGTAGAGTACATTCTCCTGTGATTGATGGTTCTTTATTGCTGGAAAACAACCAGTAAAAGTTGAGTTGCCATTAATTTTTTTAAAAATGTTAATATCCATTAAATTTTTATAACTGAATATGATGGGGCCTTTGTGGCTTCTTGCTTGTGATGTTTTATGTAACCATTTTTTCCCCACATAGTTATATTTCAGACACTGGCTGAAAGGAGTTTAGCTGACTTCAGTTCAACCTACCATGTAAAGGGTACTCTTCTACAGTAAGATGGTAGAATATTTACCCAAACTAACAGATGCTGCTAATGAAAGACTAAAACTCATGCACAGAGGGAACGGAACACATCTTGCCTCGCTCTCAAAAGGGAGTAGATGTTGAGTTTAGTTAGCCAGCAGTGTATGACAGAGTAAGACTCCCATAACCTGGATGGCAACATAATTATTTTTTCTTATTTTTGTGTAATACTTTCTTTTAAAGTGAAATTCCTGCTCCTGTTTTTTGCCAGTCTATTAACCCCCTGGAGATTTCAAAAGCCAGTTTTTAGATTTTCTTCCTTGGAAGGCTGTGGAGAAGCAGCCTGTGAATGTGGTGCTGTGACATTTGCGGATTTACAGTGCGGGCAGTAGTAACCAACTTTGAAGAGATGAGTAGGTTTTGAAAAGGTCATACACAGATCTTGTATTTAGCACTTTCCTTCTGCAGATCTTCTTGTTTACAAATGTTTTAATTAATACTTTAGCAGCTGCTTCCACAGGTACTGATAAGATGTATTATCACAATTCAACAGGCAGGTGACGTGTCACCCAAAGGTGACATGTAGTCAGTGGTAGCGTTGTGAAGACCCTTTGTACTAAGTACTGGCCCACATGTGCTCACCTCTTGGTGTTGAAGGATTGCTCGTGCTTTTAGGTCTTGCACCATTTGATCCCGGTCCCATTGCTTGGGGAAACTAATCCAAATAACCACCCAGTTACTGACTTACATACTCTGTGTCTACCACAACGGGTATATTTTTAATTCATCCATGTGTGTTTACATTTTAGATAAATGTGATCACATATTTTTAATCTAGTTATTCCTGTAGTAATCTTCAGAAACATGATCTTTAAAATGTAATGTGAAATGATTATTTAATTGGGTGCTTGTAGCAGAATTTCTCCTGTTGAGATTTCTGACTGGCTAACCAATTTCCTTGAGCAATATGGTTTTCCACATGATAGACTCCCTTATTTTCCTCAAGAAGATACTGTAATTTTAATTGGAAAGCTTTGACATATTTTGGATCGACTCAGAAAAGTCAATTTTTCTTTCATTAAAGATCTTGTACAAATGGATGCAAATAGAAACAAATGGAAAATGAGACACTAGTACTATACTGGCTTTTACTTCAGATTTTGGTTTGGTTTGCTTGGGCATTTTGTAAAGACTGAGGAGGTGTGGGGGGTGTATATAATTGTGCTGGTTTCGGCGGGGATAGAGTTAATTTCCTTCCCAGTAGCTGGTACAGTGCTGTGCTTTGGATTTAGGATGGGAACAAAATTGATAAGGCACCGATGTTTTAGTTGTTGCTAGGTAGTGCTTACACTGGCCAAGGACTTTCTAGTTTTCCACGCTCTACCGACTGAGAAGGCTGGGGGTGCACAAGAAGCTGGGAGGGGGCACAGCCAAACTGCCCAAAGGGACATTCCATACCATGGGACGTCATGCTCAGTACATAAACTGGGGGAAGCTGGCCGGGGGGGGCCGCTGCTCGGGGACTGGCTGGGCGTCGGTCGGCAGGTGGTGAGCAATTGTGCTGTGCATCACTTGCTTTGTGTATTGTTATTATTATCATATTATTATTATTATCATTTTATTTCAATTATTAAACTGTTTTTATCTCAACCCACGCGTTTTTCTCACTTGTGCTTTTCCAATTCTCTCCCCCATCCCACCGGGTGGGGGGGAGTGAGCAAGCGGCTGCGTGGTGCTTAGTTGCCGACTGAGGTTAAACCATGACAATAATATATATATTACACATCTGTATTACCTATATATTTTAAATAAGCTCAATAATGCAGTTTTTTCGTGGGAGGAAAGTGTTTTGTGATGCCTTCTGGGGCTTTATCCCCAGCCAAGCCCATTTTATCTGGGACCTAAACAATGTCCAAGTCTCTGCTAGTGTTCAAGAGACAGATGTGCCCCACTGGCACATTATCTGTCAGCCTGCAGGCTTATCTAAACAGAAAAATGATAAAGCATTAAATGAGAGGGGTAAAATTAGCTGGTATAAAATTCCTCTGCAGTGTTGCATGTACAGGTATGCTTTGATAGCCACAAAGCAATTTTTGTATGGGAGTCTGTATAAACTGTACTGGTAGACTTGCCCCTAGCTGGGAATTACATTGGTATAAATGTACACCTCTGACAGATACAGTTATTCAAACACTTTCTGTAGGGGAGTGGAAATTGTGAAAACAATTTTCACTCCTAGGGATGCAAGAATATAAGGATTACTACTGCAAAGTTGTGAAGAGTTCTGGTTTTTCCAGCATGTTTGGTTAACGTTCATACTTAAATTGCCACTCAATTCAGGCACCTGACTTGAGACAAATGGGAATAAAAGGGATGTTTCACATATATCAGGTCTGTAGTTTTGCACTCTCAGCAATTTTTCATAGGCCATGGCAGATGTCCTCTTTTACTCCCAGCTGTGAGAGAGCTTACTGATCCTATCTGCCTGTTCCCATCGGCCAAAGGTTATCACCAAGGAAGCAATTCACAGGAATGTCCTTGTATTAGGCAAAATTAGCGGCCTTACCCTAAACTAAATTATTGGTCTCAACTAACTTGGCAGACTGTTCCCGCAGTGAGTTAACAGGTGCTTACACATACTGCTTGACTGGTACTTTGGTGGGTCATCAGTGAGAAATTAAGAGCTGGTATCATCTTCCTCTAGCACAGCTGGATACAAAAGACTTCTTTTTGTAGCCTCAGTTACTTTTTTCCACTTCCAAAAGCAGGTTCCAGCCTTCAGGGCTACAAACGCAAGCCAGTTCATTAAATGAAATCTGAGAAAAAGAAGAGGATGGTTGAAAGTTGTTTCAAACAATGGCCAGCCTGGTATGACCTACCTCTAGCTCTGAGCTCCAGTGCTGTTTGTATGGGCGGTGTTGGTTTCTGATATGCAGCAATAATTTTAACACCATTACATTCTCTCTGGCCTTTTCCTGAAACATTAGAAAAACCTTAGCAAAGTTACGGAGTTGTAACAACTCAGATCCATCAAAACTAACCAGGAAAGATCGGTTTCTTTGTATGTAAGTACAGATGTGGCTGGCTGTTGACTTCGAGTAGATAGCTGCGATCAGCAGTTGTTTAATTTTCCATTGCCTGTTTGCCCAGACTTAGACCAAACCCAGAGAAAAATCACAAAAAGCATTTACTTTCTATCAGCTGTTAAATACTATGTGATGGATAATTATCATCATGTAATTATTGCATGTTCAGAACATACTCATGATGCAGAAAACTGAAGCTGTTTGTTTGTCTGTCTTTCTAGTTTATGCAAAGGGGTTTGGATTCACAAACTAAAAAACAACTAGAAGAGGAAGAAAAGAAGATAATTAGTGAAGAACACTGGTACCTTGATTTACCAGATCTAAAGGAGAAAGAGTAAGCTTCTACCCTTTTGTACTTCTTATCATCATTGGAGTGTTGTGGAGTGGGAATAGAATATACATATTTTTTCCTATAAAAGAAGTATTATTAATAACTAATTAACAGAAGCAAAAATAGCGACAGGCTGGCATTACAGCTTTTTTTATGATTTATTTTCAGGGACGTTCTCAAGGTTGCCTAGTGCAGTTTGACCTACTTTCATTTCTTGTGTGTGTTGTTTTCTTTCACTCACAGTTTCTTCTAGATGCATGTAATTAGTTTCTTTCAGGCAGAGATCAATTCATTCACTGCTGCTTTTTCCCTTCATTTGAAAAAAGAAGTTTGAAACCTTGTGTTAGTAAATTCAGCTCCAGTCACACGGTTAGGTCCATTCAGGACAGTTCTGTCTTCCCGAGTCCAGCTCACTTCAAATCCTGTTTTTGTAATAGGAGAGATAATGGCAAAAATAAAGGAAGGCTTAGCTAATAAGGAAGAAAATGTCCAT
>NW_008825558.1:2717010-2729428 GCF_000699105.1 Pygoscelis adeliae | reverse complement strand
GCTATTTAGAAGTGTGCTTTAAATAGCAAGAGAACTACTTTTAAAATTGCTTGAACATACATAATTGCTGAGAACATACATAATTTTTAAAAAGCTGGGATCCAGGGAATTAACGGTAGTTGAATAAGGTCATTGATAAACTATTTTCCATTACTGTTGGGGGATATGACAAAAAGGTATTTGAGCTTCAGTTGCAGCAAGGAAGGTTCAAGCTGGACATTGGGAGAATTTTTCTAACAATGAGGCTATTGAAGCACTGGAATAGATTGCCTAAGGAGACACTGGATTTTTCATCATTGGAAGTCTTTTGAGGACGGGTTAGATGGACCTCTGCTGTTCATGGTACATGTTTAACTGATCCTACCTTGAGGTAGGAGGATGAGCTTGATCTCTTCAGCCTAACTTCCCGTGATCGTAGGAGTTTGTTTTACATGGGAGATGAAGAGGATGAGGGAAGAGGTGCATATGTGTGCGAGGAAAAGGATGGAACAATTCATGGAAGTACTTTTATCTGACGCGTGTATTATGAACGCCTCAGGGTCATGTTTCTTTTCTCACTCCGTGCTCATTAAAAGAGGAAAAAAGGAGGGAGAAAGGGGAAATGTTTCTCTGCTGAACAGAGAATTACACAGTGTTTCATATCCTGACAGACTCAACTAATGCCAGGTCTAACATCACAATGAAAAATTAATTAGAAGCTTTTGCTGGTGTAGTAATGCCACCTGGAGACTGATATTTATGTGGTATTTCTATTCTGGCAAAAGCATTAATGTAGGTGGAATCGTACCAGCAAAGAGTGTTTTTTGTCAGGAGAGTTAATTTTGCTTGTGGAACTGGCACAGCTTTACTGGCAAAAGGTATTCCTTTGCACTCCAAGCTCCTTGTATTGAAAGATTTATCAGAGCAATTAAGCTTCAGAAAGTAGCTGATGGTTTAAAATACACTGTGGTTTTGTTTATTTGTGCGGGAGGAAGACAGCAAATGCTTTTTGCATTTGTTTAATTTGATTATTTTAAAACGCACCATTTGACAAATGCTGGGTTTGGGGTTTCATGCAGGAGCTTTATAATAGAAGAGAGGAGCTTTATGCCATGTGAGGATCTACTTTATGGCAGAATGTCCTTCAAAGGATTCAATCCAGAAATTGAGGTACCGTTTAAATATTCTGTTTTGAGGTGGTCTCGCATTAGGATTGAAGCCCTTGGGGATGGGGATTTGAGTGTTCACACTGCATGCTGTTTGGCCTTCGCAGCACCTTCCATAAATCCTCCCATGTACAGGAAATGCCTGATTCAAACCAAAACGTTGATCAACGCGGCATCTGGTGAATAGAAGCTTTTTATGTCCTTGTGTTGATGGTCAGTAATTGCATGACTCCTGCAGATTTTCCCTCCCTGAAGTGAGGAAACTGTCCCACATGCTGCTCACCAAAACAATAGCTCACTTTTCCTCCTGCCATTTAATTTAGAGTCCAATTCTACAAACATTCAACCCTATTTATTCAGCACTTACTTGTGTAAGTAAGGGCTTAAAGTTCCAAAGTAAAAATTCTGGGCAAGAGAGTCTTTAATTTCTTTCTGGCATGATTCATGCTGATAGAACTACAATGAGATAGTAATCAAAATGTTACCACTGAACTGAAGCAAGAGGATGAAGGTGTAAAGACTAAGAGGTATGCAAAAGGCTATGCAGGGTGATTTACTGGGGATTCTTTTAGTTATTTTGAACTTGCTTTCACTGTGACTTGGCATATTATTGCTTCATGGTTTTTACTAGTAGTTTATTGTAAAACCTTGCAGGTGTTTTTCCTTCTTAACAAAACCATTTCAAGGACTATGTGCTAACATCACAATGAAAAATTAATTATGATCTAATTCTCTGGTCTCCTGAAGATGTCTGGCGTGCCCTTGAGGATGTTTGAATAGTACAATTCACTGAAAACCCTGTCTCTGTGTTGCCTCTTTTCCCAAAGGCAAACTCTAAGCTTAGCTTAGCAACAGGCAGGCATGTTGCCTTTTCTTCATGAGTTTTTGTAACGGTATGCTCTAGCCTGACCAGGGAACAGCAAAGAATTATTAATTCTTTGCTGATTTTATTGATTCCTTTTATTTTTTGTATATATTTTTTTTTTTAATAATTTTATTGATTCCTACCTTTTATGCATTTCTTCTACCAGTGAATTTCAGCATAGTTGCCGTTATGTCAGGGTTACATGTTTAAGCTATTTCTTGCTTCATTTTCAGAAGTTAATGATCCAAATGAACTCTAGGTGCAAGGAAGAAGAAATTGAAGTGGATGGTAAAATGGAGGCTGATGTGTCAGATGAAGAAATGGCCAGAAGGTAAGTTCTATTTTATGACATAATGAATATTAGCTAGGAATATGATGTTACTGCATTATGTGTGGGAAAAATAAATCCAAAAGCAAACAAACAAAACAAAACCCCACAACAGAATATGGTACTTTACAGAACTGATTTTCCAGGAATTCTGGTGTGTATTCAGTGGAATCACCATCGCTTTTGGGGATGAAATATAGGGGTTTTCTGCCCTTTGATATCCAGGTATTCCATGCTAATTGCCTCCTTGTTCCAGATTGCTAACAAACCCAAACTATCAGAATGAATAATAATATAATAAGTGATCATGTAGTACTTGTGCTTCTGAAGCTTGTGATGACCAGCTTTTTTACACCACTTAAATTGTTGATTAGATTTATGATTTGCTCCATTGACATTTTCTCTGATGTTAGTAAAAGCTGTAAATTTTTTATTATCTTTACAGATATGAAACATTAGTGGGAACGATAGGGAAGAAATTCTTGAGAAAAAGAGACCAGCATGTACTCCAGGATGAAGATGAAGATGGGAGTAGTAACACAAGACCTAGCAAAAAAGCAAAGAAAAAGTTCTTAAAACCTCAGGATTAATGTCAGCTGCACAACTGGAGCTAATAGAAATGTTATCTTCCAAATACACTAACATGAACCGGAGATTGTTTGGAGTTCTTGCTATTTAATGTAAAGGATAGATTTGTAAATCTGAGTCTGTTCTCACTGAAAATTCTACCATCCGCACAACAAACGTTTTTCAAAGTGGATGTGTATATAATGGATGTCATACATCCTTTCCTCTCTCAGCAGCTTTTAATGTGTGGGGCACTAATCCCATCAGCCTTTTTAAATGTTGTGCATAACTAGATCGAGTGTCACAAGCAATCGAGAGCAACATTATTTACAATTTATGCTAACATCTGAAAGAACTATTTGGAGTAAAGACGTGCTTTGTCCAATCCAGTAAGGCAGTTCAGCTTTCACTGTGTTTTCTATTATGAAAATGAAAACCTTTGCTGTCTTCAAGTTGAAAAAAGTCAGCAGAAACATGTTTTGGGGTTTTTTTACTGTGCTAAAAATAAGATGGGAAAAGAACAGAGAGATAAAATCCATTTTGTTGAATTTTATTTTTTATAAAGCTTATTTAAAAATAGAGGGGTTTGTAAAAACTTTTTTATAGAGCAAGCCAAATATTGGGCAACATTTACAGATTGACGCTGGAGCAAATTGTGAGTCTTAATTTGTGTCTTCCAAAAGAAGTTTGCTAATGTTGTCTCTTTTTCAGAAAAAAAAAATCAATCTTATAATTATCTAGATCTTGTCATAAAAGCATAATAACGGTTTCAGAAACATTTGAAAGCTGAATAAAACCTGATTTTTTTCTGTGGTTAATGATTGTGGTTTAGCTAATTTAATGTAAAAAATAATGCTTAATACAATCTGATACAAGAAGTGATACTGTTTTGTGCTGGCCACAGATGTCCCCCAATATTAGCTGACTGCACTGACTTTTTCTGTTTAGTGTGCAATGAAGCGGTCTGAAGTAATGTTAGGACGGAAACATCATGCCCTTTGGTCAGTCAGTGCTCTGGGCATTGAAAAATGTCAATGTGGTGGTGTCTAAAATCATAGCAGTTCTCTGTATCCTGGCTTTCAACAAGAAATATTTCTTTCTATTACTTCATTTCCCCAGCTAGATGTCTAAGTTACTCATCCTTAATGCTGACTCTCTGGAGAGAGAGGAATTTGTTAAATTGAAGCAAGTAGTGGCCATTCTGTCATGGACACAAGAGGCTTTTTTTTTTTTCTTTTTTTAACAACTCAGTGAAGCAAGACATGCAACTCAATTATATAAAGAAAGAGACTGTGTGTCTGCTGCATTTTGCATATGATATATGAACTATAATCCATATATCAAGAGCACCTCATTAGATATTCAAGATGGATCACACATGGAAAGAGAAATATACTTTTAAGGTAGTAAGGGGACCTTATACAGGTGGAAAGTCTGTGATTCATGATCTGAGATAGTTTTTCAGAGCTAATTAGATACTACTGGTTCAATTATTTAAAACCTGATCATATATTATTGCTAGCTGAAAAGAAGTTAATGATGGCAAGACATTTTTCTTGCCATGGAAGATGTGACCTGAGCTAAGAAATGATTTATTGTTGGTCATCACAAGAAAAACTGAGAATATATCCCATTATTCTTTCTTGCTTATTAGTAGGAAAATGATTCCCCTCTATGTGAACACATTTCTTCAATGGAGAGAGAATTTCTGCATAGCTATGCTGGATAGTTGAGGGGGGGAAGGTGTGTTCTAGTGAACCACCAGCCACCAGGAGATGTCACTGCAATTGCACGCCCTGAGAGACAGTGCGTTGGAGAGGGTTCCAGTGGTGTCATGTAAAGGCGCTTTCAGGTAATTTTGATAACGGTTAGTGGCTCAGATGAACTCCGTGTGAAGTCTTTCTTTGCCAAGGCTCTATGCAGAGAGCTCTCTTGCATTGCAGGGTTCTGTTCAGTCCAATGGGGGGTAATTTTGCGCAGTTAAAGGGCGTTCTGCCGTACGTTGGTACTTAATTTCATGTCATTTTCTGAGGGATGGCTGGAAATGTGAGTGGCATGGTGCGTGGGTAAGAGCGTGAGTGAACTCTAAACAGCTTCCTAGAAAATCCATGATTTTGGAATTTGGGAGGGAGGAAGGGAAGGGTGGTTCTGTTCCCTAAGCATGCCGCACACCAACTGTGAAGAAATGATAGATTTTGGTTTATTGTCTTCAAATCTGGGTGCTCTGCTGTTCATGCTTAGCTGGTGGCTAGGTGAGCTATTGAAATGCTACAGTAAGACCAAGTACTAATTTTCAGCACAATCTCTTATTCATGGGGAGTTTGTAAAATGCACTTTTAAAAGCACCATTCGTAGTGCGTTATGAGCAAGACAAAACTAGGAATCAGCCCTACATGACTTTTTAAATGTACTTTAAGGGCCCAAAGTTACAAGCAGGCATTTTATCTTGGGATCTTCTGAAATACCCGTCTGTATTTCCAACCTTATAAATACATATATATTTTATATATAAAAATATATAAAGCTTATATTTTCTAATATATATATTTCGCACACATATGCACCTCTTCCCTCATCCTCAAGCTTATATTTTCTAAGCTTGCTAGCCAAGGTAGAAACATTCTGCTATGTAAAATCTGTGGTTGAACTACTCTTGACAGAGATGTAAGTGTAGCGGTGCAATACTCATAATGCAAACCTACATTAATTCAAGCTTTCTTGGCTCTGACAGAGTCTCAAATGCAGATGCGTTTTCATGTGCAACTTCCTAAGCTGTAGAACTTTCCCACACGGTCGTGTTTCTAAATGAAAAGCATTTCTTCTTTGAGAACAAAAGCAAGTTGGGTAAGTAGTAAGCATTTTTGTTAAAGAAAATGGCTACCTGCAAAATTTAATGGGTAGAGAGTTACAGGCACTTACCAGAAGTGTGTGTGCCTGTTACGCTAAGGTACCTATTAAAGTGAACAAAGCAAAGTGTGTGTTGTAGTTCGTGCTCACTGACAGCTCACGGTGTTAAGTTTAAGCATGTCTTTTGTCAGGTGAAGTTTTGTCCCTCCCTTTGACAGGCTGACAGTGTTTATTTCTGTAATAACTGCTGATGTTGGAAACATGGAAGTACTGAACATCATCTTCCTTGCTGATGTTTCTCATTTTGTTACTTTTATTCTGCTTAGTATTGGATCTTAGAAAGTCCAGGACCAGAGTCCAACTGAAGCAAGCCATCCTGTATCCTCCCTTTAGTAATGCATGAGCTGATTAAACTTTGATTCTTTGGGGAGGGGGGAGGATGTTCAGTGGTGCCATGGAGTTTGAACCGTGTTTCTTCTGTGTGTCTTGTTTTCTAACAATACACTCCATTATACAATTCTACAATCGTGGATGGCTGTTGTTGCCGTTGGGCATTGCGTGTGTGTGTAGTGGGCAGCTGGGCTGGGATTCTGGGACCTAATCCAGCATTCAGACGTAAAAAGAAAATGTCTCGTCTTTCTGTTAATTGGAATACCGTACTTTTACATTGTATTTGGAATTAGACAAGACCTGGGTGGGGGGTTATAAACGTTTGTTCTGCTTCATTTCAACAACAGTCAACAACTAAAACTGCACAGTAGCTTAGACTCTCATTAAATCTTTCTCAGAGAGAGTGTTAATAAAGCATAGTCGTAGTGAAGGATGTCAAACATCCTGTGTTTCCTTTCTGCATGTGAACGCAAGTTTCTCTGAGAGCTGGTACTTTAAGGACTTGGTTGTTTCTTTTCTTTCCAGTCTGGGAGAGCATCTCCCTTCTACAATAATGCCTCGCTAATGGAACCTCAGCTTGAGGCCTCTGGGTTTGTTTGGTTTTGTTTGTTTTTACACCGTTCTCATCTCAAACCTTTGAGGCATTTTGGGTCTGGCATTCACACCTCAATAACCTGCTTTCATCAGCTTTTGGGGAGCTTTAGTTAAACTATGAAGCTTCCTCAGCTGTACATGTTGACATTTCTTCGTATGATCTGATGTTGCACAGTGAGGACCTGGTTATAATTGTTACATCGAGAGGAAAAATCCCACTCGGAGAGTGGTTATCAACAGATGGAGTCAGAGAGAGGGTTGACGCTTCAGTCATCGGCAGCTCCGTAGATCTTTAGCAAGAACGGAATAGTAGAAGGGGGTATCTGGGTTGAGTCCCATCATTGCAGGCACAATTAAAAATGCCAATATGAGTCTGTAGACTTCTACCCAAGAAACCCTTCCACACCATAACCTGAGCAACTACCTGGGAGCAACAGCAGGAACATCTCTAGAGAAGTATAGAGGCAAAATAACCAGTCTGTTAATGGCTGTCCTCAAGACAAGAGGCAGCAGCACCAGAAAGCAACTGTACTTCATTGCATAGAGAGATACAGTTTGGTGACCTGGGTGAATGCAGATGGGAATTTCTGTCAGCTAGAATGGAGGTGGTGAGGGTTTTGAAGCTCGTAATGTTCCCTGGGGTCTCGGGGAACACCTTGGTTTGATCAGTCATTTAGAAAGGGGCAAAACCCCTTAATGGGACCTTAGTATGAGAGAATAACATGAACACAAATTAGAGAACAAAGTCCTTCGTTCCATTATTTATAGAAAAACTGTGTTCCCACCTCAGTAAGATCTTTCAGTGTCCCCTATCGCCTCCTGCTTGGCCCTTGGTTCCTGCCAGGCCGTCAGCCACCACCACAGCCGGTCAGCAGGGAGGAGCCTGCACGCACCGTGGCCAGCCCAGAGCTGTTGGCTGCTGAGCCCAGCAGAGGAGGCAACTAGTGGGCCTCCTCTTCAGTGATCATCTTCTTCCTCAGCCTATGAGCTCTTTTTCCAGGAACTTGTAGGAACTTACCATCTCCAACACTGCTGTCAAATTTGTTCAATATTGGCCTGTTTGGTTCAGGAAGTTTGTGGTGGGAAGGGTTGGCCGACAGATTGATAGCATGATGGTACAGACCTCATTTACTTAACAAATGGTGTGTGCAAGAGTCATGCAGTTGTGGGGGGGAGGCTGTATTTACAGCAACTCTTTGTTTTTATTTTCCTTTATTTATTCTCAGGTATACATTTACAGCATTTGTGAGATTTATGATCAGATTATGTCTTTGAGCAAAAAGATATACTATCAGTGGGAGGAATCAACATTTGACCAATACTCAGGATTACCATAGATTGGGGAGAAAGGCCATTTTTCAGTGTTACTGCTATTTTTTGATGCATTTGAGAATGTTTCCTCTTTCTCAGTGGTTTCCTTGTTTGGGCTTTTTGGAACAAAAAAAAAATTTTGAAAAAATGGGGAAATGTGATTGTGAAAAAATTCTAAAGAAAGGGACTCCTTTAGAATTGGTTGGCTCCTTGATTTTTTTTCACTTTGATACAGATGAATGAACTCACTTGTGACACGAAAGCTCCTGTGCTAAGTGGTACTCATTCAGGATAAACCCATGGACTCCCATATTTGCTATACAAAAAGAGGGCAAAATTAAGGGTGTGGTGGGGTTAGCTTCATTGTTCTACCTTTGTTATACAAATAACTTGCAATGCTAAAAACACAAAATTTCCACCCCTTTTGGGATAGAAGTAAATCTAAGCCAGTTGTGATGTTTAAGCACCATTCACCCTTTATAGGATGATTACTTATCAGAAGCAAAGCTTGTAGGAATCTCCTCAGAGCCCATCAGCCACAGTAATGCTGCAATATATACCATTTGGATCACCAGAAAATACATACATACCAAAAATTACTTTGGGCAGTTTACTGCAGCAATGACAAAAGGGATGCACATGATGATAATTTTCATTTTGTACGATGTTTTGTCTAAGGATGATGGTGAAAGAATTATGCCTCCTAATGCTCCTTTCAAAGATGACACTGTTTTACTTATATTAAAGGTAGAGAAATGAGATGAGCTGTGAGTGGTTAGATCTTGTGAAAAATGAAGTTTAAAATGTGTACTTCATTGTCTAAATGTTCACAGATCACTTTTCTCCCTATAATAACCATAGAAAATGTGTCGGCAGCATATCACAATTAATAATCCATACTCCTGCATACTATAGGCACTCCAAAATTCCCCAGACATATTTATTACCCAAGTTTATAACCAGATTCAAATCCGATCCTACATTTGTGCCAAAAATTGAACTGCAGTCATCTCACAGCAAATAATTCTATCTACCTGACAGAAGGGTCTTAAATTCCTGATTTTTCCCAGAGTGGAATCCACTTTAATCTGGCATTAATGTATTTTTCCTTCAATCACCTGCAAAAGAATCCCATAATCTTACAGTGGTGATTGCACAGGCAGTGGAAGGTACTGTACATACGTAGCATTATTGTAGGTTTTTCTGGTCATCTAGATTGTGTAAAATCCTTTGACGTTAATTGGGACAAGTTTTCTATCTAGGGTTATGTTGAATTTCTCTTTGAGTGTTTTTTCCACCTCTTCGTCTTCAAGAGTTACGAATTCCACCAGATCCATATTTTCCTTGTAGTTGTATGTGGTCTCAGTGAGTGTCCACCCAATTAGCGCTCGAAAGCCATCCGTGGTCTGGAGGGTGCAGATGGACTTCTTTGTAAAGAGGGAATCTGGAGACGTCTGAAGGTACATGCACTGGAAATGGAAATCTTCCACTGTCCGTGGCTCAAGGCTGAACATATAAACTTTCCGACATTCTTTTTTCTCCAGAAGATCAGAATTAGAGAAATTCTGATTGGGGATATATTGTTTCCGTCTCATTTTCTCAAGGTACCAGATGGCATTTTTTTCCGTGAAGCGAAAGATGCCAGGAGCCTGGGGCTGGTCTTTCCCTGACACAAGCTCCATCGGTTGCCACATCTGATAGGATACACCAAAGCCTCCGTCAACAACATAGGCTTTGCCATCAATAACTACCTTTACAAGGAGATGGGTCATGATGGTGGCGTATGCATTTTGATGTGGATTGAACACATACGCTCCCAGAAAGCTGGTGTCGTACCCCAGGCGTTTCAGGACCCAGCCCAACAGCTGGTTGTTTTCCATGCACCAGCCACCCCGCTTCCTCCGCACGATTTTGTTATAAACGTGCTCCAACTCCAAAGTAATTTTCTCCCCGCAATGGATGCTGAGGTTTTCGAAGGGAACAGCACGGATGTGGTGCTGGAATATATCGGTTAAGGTTTCCAAATCTTGTTTTTCAAGGGAACCTTTATAGCCAGTTCTTGCAAAATACTCTTCAAGGTTCATGTCACCTGTAAAGGAAGGAATTGCGTTTTGGTTTTGTTTCTTTACATCAATGATTTATGATGCTGTGAAAAACTGCCCAGCCTGCTGCCAGGAAAGATGCTTTAATCTACTGCACCTCATCAGTGCAGTTTTTAAAGGTAACAAGTATTCATATCAAACGGTTCCCAGAGCAAAGAAGAGCAGTGCACGTGAGGGTTTGCTTTTTGTCTTAGAGTCATCCCTATGGAAAGCAGCTGATGCAATTTCAGCTTGATATGCGGTGGCTGCGAAAGAGGGATTTGCTGTATTTGCATTGTAACAGCATGGTTAAGAAGAAATGTAAGATCCTGCTAGGGAGTGTTCATGAGGTTTCATGAAAACCGGTCTAAATCCACTGTTGAGTGAAAGGGGTGTCAGTGGGGGAAGCAGTGTCATCTGCCAGTTGGAGGGAGGATAATTTGAGCCAGGATTCACATGTTCTTTTCATGAGTCTGCCACTGATCTACGTGATGGTAAATGAATTGCTCATTCGGTACATGACGCTCTTTCACCACTTACAGAAAGTGAAAAGGATACTCCCTGCACATTTTGTAAAGTGTCAAGTTTTAGTCAGATAATTATAACCGAAAAAAACCTCTGACCTTTGCAAGAGTTGCAGACCACTGAGTCTCTTGTCTGCTCTGAGTGTTGCACAAACTCATTTTGGTGTTGGAATAATGAATCTGAATGGAGGTGAGCGACCTAAAAGACAAAGAGCACATCTCTATTCCCCACTGTGCCCCACGTCTCACAGGGTGCCCTGAAAATGGACAGGGGCTGCTTTACATCTCTCTAGTCCTGGCCTTTCTCAAAACTCAGTTTATTCCTTCCAGAGGAGGCATAACTGAGAATTACCAAAGCCTCATACAGTGCATCCCTGGTCTGTCCTGCCTCCAGCAGTGCCAACCTCCTGGCCTGCCTTAGTAGGACTCCTCATGAGCGAGATTGCTGCAACTTATTTTCTGCCTTCTAATACCATGGAAAGTCACGCAGAGTCATCTGGCTTTGGCAATGGCCCATCACAGTCTGCTGGCCACCATTATGAGCTGGATTAAGTATCTGATAGATACTGTTTGTAAAACACACTGTAGATCATCTGCTTGGCTATGGAGCTGGGCACAAAATGTTTTGAAGGCTTGAACCTTTGCAAAGAAAGCACTAAGCGTTTCAGCAGTCTAGAGTTACTGCAAATATTTAGCTTCTCGACAACCCACAAAGCTACTTGGAAATCTTTTGTGCATACAGTAAGCTGAGGTTTAGACACTCAATATTAGTGACTCAGGAAGACTATTGTATTCAGATAAATTCAGTGGTGAACCGTTGAATGTGTACTGCAAACTAGAGTTTCTCAAGATGATTTTCAGTGACAGATTCATGATGTACATATGCATAGTATAGAAGCAGCTGTCCAAAGTGAATGGAGAGCCCCATCAAAAACTGCATGTTATCTTCTGCAGAAAGGAATTTAGCTTCCAGTGTTACTTCAGTGTATTGTTGGGGGATATTCTTAATGTAATATTTGTTAAGTAGAACATAAGACTCTTGGCACTTGTTTCTTTTGATTTGCAGAATCCAAGTCTATCCAATCCTACCCGCTCAAATTGTGAATGCTAAATAGATCACACCAGCATAAAGCTGGTTCTCGAGTTTATATTATTTGTAATTTCTCTGCAGCTCCATAATATGATTGATCAGCTTTAGATCTTGACTGTAGGAGATGAAAGCTACAGTTCTTTTGAATTGTGAGTAGATCAGATGAAAAGCTAGATACTGATAAGGTAGTCCCACAAATGTGACTATGATTTATGCAGAGAAAAACATCAGCAGAAACTTTAAAGAACTATTTCTAAATGTGCAAATGAAGGTGTTCATGCAAAAATATTCCTTAACAGGACTATACACACTATCAGCAATTCCACTGTTAAAATATACATCAGCACATGGACTTTCTGGGGTATGCAAACCACAGTTTGTAATGTCATTTTTTTAAGTTGTTTTTAAAGGACTGTAATTTTATTCCCATAAAACAGAATCTATTGATTATTAGATTGCTTTTTTGCTTCCTTTGCCTTTGCAATATTTTTAAATAAAGTTAAAAATCTAAAAGAATAACTTCCAACAAGAGGTTGTAGTTCTAAATTTGTATCAACCACTGTATCTAAACAAAAGCATCTCTCTTATAATCAAGAGAATCTCCTCCTGAGGAGCAGAAAGACAGAAGAATTGAAACTGCGGTATCATTGTTTTGCCCTTCTTAAGAGCCCACGTT
>NW_008825558.1:2696095-2716975 GCF_000699105.1 Pygoscelis adeliae | reverse complement strand
ATCCACATATTTTTATAACATTTTTCCTAAAGAGAATACTGCTTATGTTATTGCCCATGACCTTTACCATCATAAATAAACCAAGTTTGTTGTTTGGGGTTTTTGGAGGTTTTTTTAAGAAAATAAACTTACCTCTTAAAATAGCCTTATTTATTTATTGATGTATTCAGCTTCTGGGTTGTTTATTAATGGGGCAGCAGTCAGTAAAGCCAGAAGTGGATACAAATTGCGAGGGTTGTCTTCCTCTTTAAGCTCCGCTGGCTCTCACTCCTGAATCTTAAATGCAGAGAAGGGGCAGAGTCCACCCAAAATGAATGCACATTTTTGGACTTCACTGATCCATGAGCAAATTAAACTTTGTTTCTTCTCTATTAGTAGACGTTTATGTTTTCCCCTGGTTAAGACCAGACTGAACTTGTTTTCCATGTAAAATAATTACAGTAGACAGTCACAAATGGCTCCGTAATTTTTTTAAATTGAATTATTGTTATTTTTCAAGCCAGCACTTTGCGGTGGCGAATAGTCATCTGCTTCCTTGTGGGTGCACTGCATTGCCAAGGTATTGCAGGCTGCATTTCCCCAGGCTCCGCGAATGCACAAAATGACCCTTCTTTGCTCACAAAGGAACTTTTACAATCTGTTCAAAGCTTCCACTACAGCAGGTAGTTAGAGCTGCCACACCTAACGAATACCATGACAAATATTTATTGGCACAAAGTAATGCATTTCCTCTCTAAAACTTGGCCTTCTGCACCTTCAAAGTGTTGCAGGGCTGTTTGTTTAATTCTCTCCCTGTCAAGCATGTCTCCTCTCCAGTTGATGGAGGTGGAAAGTCAGAGGTCCCTTTTGGGAAGGCAAAGAGCACGTTAGACTGCATCTGGGAAAGCACCTGAGTTGTAGGCACACCAGGTGCCCCATGAGTCTGTGTGGTTGACTAATACGAGCATCAGAGTCTTTTCCTTGGCTTGAGGACTGACGCTCTTCGTTCCCCGTCTTTCATGACACATCCTGTACAGTACCTGCCACAGGTATCATAAAGGTAAAAGGCTTTTGTGTTGCGTATAACATGCTGTGAAACCACACCGGTGGCATGTCCTAACCCCAGTGTTTGCTTTTGCATCTGCAGTATTACTTATTTAAGGTAGCTTTTGTGCAGAATACTGTTTGTAATAAATATGAAGAGTTTTATCTATAATAGTCACGCCTGCTTGACATCGCAGGAAGGGTAGGCCCCAAAAGTTTGCAAAGGTTGATCTAACTTTGTTTCCATTTTTGATACCAAAAACCCAATTTTTAAGAACTGTTGAATCGTCTCAGCTTCTATTGATTTTGTTTCGATTTCAGAGACACAGAAAAATCAGACTCAGAAAAATTGGACGCTCAAAATTAGAGAGCTTTTGTGGTTTTTTAAGTTCCCTTGCATAAATAGCTGACTTTAAGTCAATTTCTGATAAGGGAATAGGACTCAAGTCTTTCAACTTATTTCATCATAAGCTAATCAGCACCTAATAGTGGCTTGTTTTGAGAAAGTCTTAACCTTTCTTTTTTTTATGAACTCTTTGAAAGCCAAATTCAGCTCAACTTTCTATTTCAGACTGTTAAAGGAAGTGAATAATTTGTAAAACTCTGCTGAGAAGGAGGTTGGAAATAATGCCAAAAAAGGTTAGAGTTCTTTTGTGTAAAATGGTAACACAGCTCCTCCTTCTGTATCGTTTTGGCCTGCTTTGCCGCAAAATATATCTGAAATAAAATGAGATCCAGAGAGGTGGAACAAAAAGTTTTGGAGTCAAAAAGCAATTTCCACATGAGTAAATTAGAGGTAGTAAGATGTCTCAGATTCTAAAGAAGGAGAAGCTTAAGAAAAAATATACAGTCGGTATATGCAATTAATTAGCAATGTACTTGAATTTACCAAGTTTTGTGTTCATCTGACTAGCTCAACTTTAGAACCAGATTAATGTTATTAATGTTAATTTTAGAACTTTTTATATTGGATATTTAAAGATCCATCTAGCACAGTGTTAGAATTAGATTGTATCCACTAAATTAGGTGGCAAGCCACAAACGTTTACTGGTACAAGTTTGTTTTCCAGCACTATATTGAATTTGTCTTTCAGTGTCTTCTCAACCTCTTCATCTGTAAGAGTTGTGATCTGCACCAGGTCCATGTCCTCCATGTAGTTATACTTCATCTCAGTGAAGGTCCATCCAACTAAGGCATAAAGCCCTTCAGTGGTCTGGAGACTGCAGATTGACTTCTTCTGAAGTATGGTATCTGGAGACACTTGTAGGTATGTGTTTAGCTCCTGAAAGTCATTTATATGTCGTGGCTCGAGAGTGAATGTATATATTTTTCTGATATTCCCCAGTTCTGGAGTATCAGTGAAAGGGACACTTTGCTCCGGAATATAATGCTTCCGTTTGACTTTCTCGAAGTACCAGGTGCCGTTGTCTTCCATGAAGCGGAAGGTGCCGGGCACCTGGGGTTGATCTTTCCCAGAAATCAACATCAGTGGCTGCCATGCCTGGTAGGCACCGCCAAAACCAGCATCTACTATGTAGGAATTTCCCTTGATCACCACCTTCAGTAGGATGTGATTTATCTCAGTAGTGTACGCCCTCTCTGCTGGTTCATAACTATTTCCTCCAAGAATACAGACGTCATACCCTAATTCTTGCAAGGCCCAAAATAAAAGGTGGTTGCTTTCCAGGCACCATCCACCACGTTTCTTTCTCACAATCTTATTGTAAGTAGATTGTAAATCCAGTCTGATGGTCTCCCCGCAATGCATGCTGAGGTTTTCAAAAGGAATTGCCTGGATGTGATGCTGGAAGATGACTGTTAAGGCTTGCAAGTCTGCATCCTTATGGGACTCATTGTAAGAAATTCTTGTGAAATACTCTTGAATGTTCATTTTGCCTGTGTGAGCAGAAAAATAGCCAGTTACTGTTGTGTGGCTGTCAAGGGGTTCGCTCCTATTTCTGTAGCACAGGTTAACCAGCCTGCAAATGTAGCCTAGGCCATTTTATTGAGGATTTGAAAGAAACCTGTGCCCTTGATAGGAGACGAATGCAGGCTAGACCTGCCTGTGTCATCTGCGTTTCTTAAAAAAAGAGATGAGGATAGGAGCAGGTGACAATAACGCTTTCTCTCTCTCAGATGTTGCCTTCAACCCAGATGGATGTCTTTCCTATGGGAAGACACGGCACGTGGCACAACAGAATCTCTGGCCCCAAATGGGGGTTCCACATGACAAAAAAATTTATAAAACTGACAAACAACAGGTTTGCAGAAAAGCTGCTAGACCATACCAACATAAAAGTCACAGCAATTTCTTGCTGTTTCTTTTACTGTAACAGGTAAGCAATTCTTTATTTATCCCACAGGTAATTCAACTGGAAGGTTTTACATTCATGGCTTCAGCTAACTGGGATTAACATCTCAGCGTGTCACCATTTTAGACAGGCTTCCATGTGAAGTAGATTGTTGTTTTCTTAATCTTTTTAGTTTCCCTATGGAGTTCAGACAGATCTTTGACCCTGGCTGTTGAAAGGAAAGAACTGTTAATTTTTCTAACCTAAGGGTCAGAGGAATTGATAATTACTAAGAATACATTCAAGGCGTATTCATTGGCTTTTGGGTTTATTTACCATCTTTTACAAACCAAAGGCCTCAGTTTCAGCTCAGATTATTGGATATATTTTGTGTCTTCATGTTTCTGATCCCCTTTCGTTAGCATAAAGACACTGTCATTGGTACTGGCTGCGTGGCCAAGATGCAAAAAAGTATAACACTTCTAATCCACTGACTCATCTGGTACCTGCAAGGATTTCTTTTGCCTTTAATTTAGTTTTAATTTGGCTTTTTTCCATGCAAGGATATTTGTTTTCCAGAACGATTCACAGTCTGCTAAGGACTGTATTCATTTCCAAAAGGTCTGAGGATTTCTTGCTCCTTGAAATCGGTCGCACGTTCCCTGGGAGGATTTTCCAAAAATCATTTGATGTAGATGAGATGGGAGAGATTATCTTCCAGAGACTATTCTCAGCTTTGGTCCAGCTGCTCCCCTAGCAGTGACCAGCAGTTTGACCCGATGTCCATGCCAGCACTCAAGTGAGTGCTGGGAGCTTTTGAAAATCCCACCTCAAATACATAGGTGGAAATACCCCCGCCCCAGCAGGTGAGCACATCAGATGACCTAATCTCTAGACTTTAACCCCAATTTTGATGCCAGCAGCGCAACTCACTTGACTTAGTTGTATTGCTCCTGATCTGCACTGGTACGGGGATTCAGACCGGCTGATGGAAAAACACGAGAAAATGTAACAAAATAGAGGACTATCTCAATAAGGGAATAAGAAATAAACATTTTCACTTCAAAAGAACCCAAAGAGGCTACATGAAAAAACAGTAATGTGTCTTTGATACTGCATTTTATGTTTTTTTCCATCGCTTTTTTAGGACAAGGGCACTCATCTCTGGCAGGATCTCCTTGGAAACGCTGGTTGTAGAAAGCCATTCCCTCCCCAACAGACAGCGCACATGTCTGCTGGCAAGCTCATCCTGTGGTCTTCTGCCTCATTTTTCTTTTTATTCCCACTTTTAGCTGTTTTGCATAGGCAGACAGAAACATCTTTTCCCTGCGACGGTGTCGAGCTGAACCTCTGTGACGGGGGGGGTTTTTTGGGAAGCAAGTCTGTTAGCCTGGTGGGTCTGATAAGCTTGAAATTTGCTTTCAAGCAGAAACCTACCAGTCCCTGCTCTGGGCCAGCAGCAGAAGAGCTGATGCTCTCCCTATAACCTGTCCTCTGGGTCTGGGTGTCCCCATTGCCCCGTCAAGAGTGCAGCATATAACCAGCTCCCCTCTTCCAGCCATGAGCAACTTCCCCATCGAAAGCCTCCATGGGGTGCTGGCAATGAGGCTTCGGGAAAACATATTTTGGGAAATTTGCAGCCCGTTCCTCAGTTTCCCCAGCTGCCCCTTCTCTGGCCTTATCAATTTAAAGTCTGTATAGTAGAGACAGCCTCATCGTGGCTGACAAAATGGACTCTGATCTCAATGAATACTTAAAGAGGTTTAAGTATAATAAAGCTAAAGCTAATAAACTAGCGTTTACTCCCTTGCCTTCCCGGAGGCAGCTTTTCTTCTTGGCACAACTGTTTCCACCACGCTAGCGATGGGGCTGCAGCAGCGAGCAAGCCCTCGCCCAGGGGACAGTTTGCATTCCAAAGCCGGGTTGCCAAATATCTTAAGCCTCAGTCCAGATCTCAGCCTTGTTTACTTTTGCTCCCGCAGCAGGCAAGCTTCATTCAGCATCCGTGCATGTTTGCAAGAGCAGCGTGGTGGGTAGCGAGATTCAGATGTTAGTTCCGCCTGTCTGCAAGCGTCCCAGGGGATCGCTGTGTCCTTTCATAATTAGGCTGAATAGTTCTTCTCTGCTAAAATTCATGAGAGGCTTCCAAGGTTGGATCCTCTTGCACATGCCTATACCATTTGTTTGATTTTAAGCTACACTGCGAGTCAGGAGCTGGGTTTTTCATACACTCTGGCTCAGCATAAAGGGGTTAGTTTAAGTCTCGAGCGCTTGGTCTTTGTACTTGGACAATGTCCTTGCAATGCAACACATGCTGTCAGCCGTGGGGTTGCTGTAATTTATACTTTGCTAATATGCCTACAGTGCTAAGCACATGGTATGCAGACACACAGAGGTGGGCTTTTCTAAACAGGCTGCAAGATGAAGTTAAAGATCAGACACTCGGGCGCTTACCTCTCAGCCAGCGAGCTCAGACTTTCCACCCTGGTTTGCTCCAAAGTTCCCAGGAAGAGTTGTCCTGGGAACTGCTGCTCTTAAAGGTCCAGGCTGCCTTTACTGCCTGGCAAGGACAGTGTTATTCTCCAGCAGAACAGGAAAAGAGGGGAGAGAGTTTCTTCTTTTATAATATTTTATATTCTGATGGGTTTATTGGTTTATTTGTATTGACATATGTATAGAAAGCCCTGTTGTGCAATTCATTGTGTTAAGTGCTGTACAGAGAGCCTAAAAATGATCCAGTCCCCCGATTGCTTACAATATTGAGTAGATTTTAACCTCTCACGTTACTGATTGAGAACTGAAGCCCTCCAGGAATGCAAAGGAGAAATACAGTATGGGTATCGCAAGCAACCTTTGTAAGTGGTTATAACCCTGTCCTCAACCCTGCAGGTCACCCAGGTGCTTCAGTCTTTTGGGGTGCCTTGATGGTTGCACCCATGCTGAAGCAGCAAAGCAATAGTGCAAATTTTGATACAGATTTTACATTGTTGACACTCATGTGGCATGGATCCCTGTAGGAAGTGACTTATGATAGAGAGATAGTAATCCAAGCCAAGAAGTCACTGATTTATTGGTGGAACATGGCAGCTGTTGAATTAATCACACCATACTGAGCTATTCTTCGTGGCTGATACCAGACCCCCAAAGCAACAAGGTCAGATTTGCCAAGTCATTTAGCTGTCTAAATCCCCTTGGGTTCAAAGAGAAGCCCTGTCCTTCAGCAGCGAGGATGCTGCTCCCGGAGAGCGCTGTGCTCCCTGAGTCTGCTATGCCTTTAAGGATTTGCCTCCAAAGTTAGTGATAAGGAAAAAGCAAACTAGTGCAATCTGAGCTGAAAAGCCTCTTTTTTTTCCCCTTCCAAGAGAGAGCTTCGTTCGATTGCTCAGCAATAAAATCTGTTTCCGTGGGTGTGCTGAGCAGGAGGTCCAGAAGCGCCGAGCTGTGCCACGAAGCGGGCAGCAGCCAGAGCAATGGACGGGGCACACGCTCAAGGAGATGAGTCAGCTGAAAGGAAAGTGAGTTTTCCTATTATTGCTTGCCCTTCACATGCTGAATCTCTGGGGCAATGGGCATAACACCCTGCTCCTTCGCCTGAGCCTATGAAACAACCCAAAGCACGAGAAACACCCAGGCACGGGGAGAGGAACGGGCACAGCCCTTTCTAGGTGTTTCCCATGTCTGTTCCCACAAATGATGGAACTTCTTGGCTCTGCACGGACCTTCTGCCCCACACCTCTGCAAGACCTGGCTGGGCTTTTATGTCCGTCCCAATGCTCTGTCCCAGCTGCCAGGGACAGAGCCTTCCTTTCAGCTGACTCATCTCCTTGAGCGTGTGCCCCGTCCATTGCTCTGGCTGCTGCCCGCTTCGTGGCACAGCTCGGCGCTTCTGGACCTCCTGCTCAGCACACCCACGGAAACAGATTTTATTGCTGAGCAATCGAATGAAGCTGTCTCTTGGAAGGGGAAAAAAAAGAGGCTTTTCATCTCAGATTGCACTAGTTTGCTTTTTCCTTATCACTAACTTTGGAGGCAAGCCTTAGCACATACAAATAATCAGGACAACTGCAGTGATTAATGCAATTTTTTTCTTTGGGAATACAGGTTGTAATTTGGGGAAAAAACAGCTGAATACTTCTACTTCACAATTCTTGATTTTTTTATTTAATTGTAATTCACTTATATAATTTACTTAATTATAAGTGCATAGTTGTAATACTTCCATGATTTGTACATAAAGGAACATCAAGCATCATCTCAAAGGGCAAAGTGATTACATTTGAGTAATTTCTCATATTAAAAATCTTACCCTTTAGGTATCTGATTAAGATTCATCATTTCTCCTTATATCAATATAATTAGTATCACTGCAAACACATCCTCAGTAGAACAGATATGTTTCAGAAAAATAATTCTGCGCATGTGTTTGAGTTCAGCCATGACAACTAACGTGCAATAACACTCGGAGAAGAGTAGCACTCTTATGTATTCCCAGCAGTCCGCTGCTGGGTGGGAGCAAAAAAAATGCATGGGAGATACTTTCAGTTCAAAGAAATACTGCTTTTTGGTTATGCCACTGAGAGAACAGGAGTCGTGTAAAGTCTGAAACAAGGCAGAATTGTCCACTAATATTTCTCGTCATCAGTTTTAGGCCATAAATAGCCCGTCCATAAGTGTTCGCACAGTGCAGCACAGGCGTGGGACTGTCCGACTGCCGCGTGAGAGGGTGTTGTGAATGCAAGAGCAAAAAGGACAGGCTTATGGCTTAACTGTAGCAAACTCCGCACTGGTGTCTTTGTTTTTCTAGCTATTAAATTCCAAAAATAATATGGTATTCATTTAAGAGTGGGTATGATTTTCCCCACGTGGCAGCGCAAAATCATAAAGAAAGAGACATACAGCTCCGTTGCTCTGCCCTGCTACTCTGCCTGTATTTGGAAAAGCTTTTAAGAGATGAAAGGAGTAGGGAATGGGCAGAGTCTGCTTCCAGCTAAGCACAAAGAGAAGGGGAGTGATTTGATTGAGCTAGGAAGAAATTAGTTGTACCCAAACCAAAAAGAGATGCAGGAGCAGTTGTGAAAATCAATTTCTTTTCCAGATTCATGCTAATATGTTCTGCCTTACACTGGTGTAGATGGAAAGAGAAAGCTTAACCTTTAGATGCTTGTCAGAAATAGGGGGAAAGGATTGCATGTAATGCCACTGGATTGAATTATAATTGAGGCAGTGAGTTAAAACAGAGACAACCTGCTTGTATTGATGGGTACAAATTTCTTGTCTAGTGTTATATTGAATTTCTCTTTCAGTGTTTTCTCTATTTCTTCATCTGCAAGGATTCTGATTTCCACCAGATCCATATTATCCTTATAATTGTACTTTATCTCGGTGAGTTTCCACCCCACCAGAGCCCGGACACCGTCAGCGGTCTGCAGGCTGCAGATAGACTTTGTCACAAACAGAGAGTCAGGCGCTGTCTGCAGGTGAGCGTTGGGGGATCTGAACTCTTCGATGTCTCGTGGCTGAAGGGTAAAGAGATAAACCCGACGGCAAACTTCTTTTTCCACATTATGGGAAGTGGAGACGCTTTGGTTGGGAACCCACTGCTTCCTTTTCACCTTCTCGAGGTACCAGACCCCGCTCTCGTCCAGGAAGCGAAAGACCCCAGGAGTCTGCGGCTGGTCTGTCCCCGAAATCAGCTCCATTGGCTGCCACATCTGGTAGGCCATCCCAAACCCGCCGTCCACGATGTAGGACTTGTCGTCAAGCACCACTTTTAGCAGCAGATGATCGATTTCATCTGCATACGCGTCGTACTCTGGGACATAAACTTTTGATCCCAGAAGGGTGACGTCGTAGCCGAGGGTTTTCAGGACCCAAGATAAAAGGTGGTTGTTTTCCATGCACCAGCCCCCGCGTTTCTTCCTCACTATCTTGTTGTAAGTCACTTCCAGGTCCAGCTCAATGCTTTCCCCACAGTGGATGCTGAGGTTTTCAAAAGGAACCGCTCGGACGTGGTGCTGGAATATATCCGTCAAGGTAGCCAGGTCTGGCTTATCGTAGGAGCCCCGGTAAGAAATTCTGGTGAAATACTCCTTGATGTCCATGCTGCCTCTGAGAGAAGGGTGAAAAAAAAAAAATAGGTTGTGTCAGAAGTGACGGAAGGATCTTCCCCATCCCTTATAATGGGGCGCTCATCAGTATGGGCAGCCTGCTCAGAAGAGGAGCGGGATTTGACTAATGGCCCTATCAAAGGCAGCTGAGCATGAGTATTAGCGCTGAGGGAAGCCAATGGGACACTGCTGATGAGCACAAATGTTATTTTTAATTGTTTCTTTTACAGCTGTGACGAGAGTCTCCAGCTGTGCTAAGCACATTTCAGTAGAGAGTTCCTGCCCAGCAAAGCTACAAATCTCTGTAGGAAGGAACAAAAACAGTAGCAGCACTGTTTGCCCGCTAGAAATTATAGGAACTGAGACTCTCCAGATCTGAACTGCTTTACTCGTGGTTTGACTCAGCGAAGCAGAAGCAGAAAACAAACCCTCCCACTCTTGCAGAGCAATCCAGAGCCTCCTCTGCAACCAAATCTGAAATAAATCTGCCCTGCCGTGGTATTTCCTTCATTATTTAGGCAGCTTGGCACAAGCTGGTCTCACCTGCTCCTGCTCCCCGTGCTGGCGGTAGCAGACATGACTTGGAGCGCAGAAGGGTTTTTTTAGGGCAGAAAAGGCTGTTTTTTGCTGCATCTGCTGTGATCCACCTCCCCGCAGCATGGCTTAGCTCCCCGGCTCTGCTAATCTCAGCCCTACACCAGCAGCAGGAGGAAACCAAGGTTTGGGCCAAAACTACAAGTTTCCAGGGGGCCTCACATTTTCTGACATCATTTTTGGGATGCTTTTGCTCTTTCAACTCGTAGTCTCGCCAGTGGTGGGTGGCTGCCCGTGGGTAAAGGATCAGGCATCGCCCTCCCCATCCCAACTGCAGCAGAAGGGCTCAGCGGGAGGCTGTGTTTCATGAGCACGGGGGTGGAAAGCAGCTCAAGCCCTCCCAGCCCTTGATGGTAAGGAAACAAGAAAGGGATTTTGACGTAGCGCAATACTTTTGTTACTCTTCCCCAGGCACTGCTAAATTTCAGACAACTCTGAGTACAGAGCGGTGTTGTTCAGATTATTGACCCGGGAGGTCCCAAAATGTTCTCAAGCTCCTGTGTATGATTCTTAAGGAAAAATCGTAAGAAAAAGTCCAACCGTTCCAAAAGGATTAAATTCTCAGTCTGATGAAAAATGGTACACACCAAATTGCATGGGAATTTTGGAAAGATACTTTCAGTATATAAACAAAGTAATGAAAATGAAAAATTTCCGTTTGGTGTAATATCCTGGCGGAAACAGAGGGTGTCCTCATTTGGCTCCCCATATTTCCTAACCTAGAGGTCTGTAACTATTGCATCATGGCCACGGCCACGTCTCCGACACCCAACAAGCAGGCCTGAATGATCCCACATCGGGTTAAGAGCATCAGGTCCTTATTCAGGGGATTCTCTTTGTTCAGCTTTTGGCTCGTTCCCAGGCTTTTCCCCAAAGCCCCAGAACTACAACTCTCTTCATTTTTGAAAACTTGGCAGAAACTTAGTTCTTGCCGTGTGAACTTTAAACCAGCATGATCAGCAATGAGCTGGCTTTCCCTTTCTTTCTCCCTTTCTTTCACTTTGACACAGCAGGCAAAACACGTGTAGTAATTTTTACTTAAAGGGAAAACGTTCGTGTGAGGTTTTTCTGTCTGTCTGTCCATCTCTTGTGGGTGTTTATAAGGCCCTTTCAACCGTGGTATCTGAAATAAGTCAGATGGCAGGCATGCCCGATCTGCTTGAGGCTGATAGCTGAGTAAATAAAGCAGCGTATCTATTACACCGAGCGGCTGAGTGTCCCCCACTCTGCCAGTACACCATTTTCTGCTGTGTTTTGTTTTCAAACAGATTTAACTTCCTGGTCAGGGAGCGCTCAGCTACCAAGATTCGGGGTTTAAAAAAAAGGCTTACCTGGAAAACCAGTTCAACCACCAGTGTCTCTCCGGGGTTTGGGGGGGATGGTTTTAGGCTAAAGCAAGTGGCGTGGCTGGCTCTCCTTTACCTAGCGCAGACAGGGCTTGAGGACTGTCCTCCAGCTCCTCTTCAGGGGAATGTGTTTTCCCTCAACTTGCTTTCACCCGCCTCTGTCAGATTGCAAAAGCTGAAAAAAAAAAAAAAAGAAAATGCAGAAGGGTGGAGCATGAGAGCTGTAGTGAGCGAGCAAAGCCAACAGCAGTGACTCAACACGCGTGCAAAACCTGGTTGTTATTAGAGCAGAGGCTGCTTCACGTTTTCACTCGTTTCATGCTTTCTGCAGGGGCTAGCTTGGGCTGTGATGAAAAGGGTATTTTTTTTTGTTTCAGTAGCTAGCTGAATGCACTTGGGTAATATATACATTTTTTTCCCAGGTATTAGGTTACTGTTTCTTTGGAAACATGGGGAAGAAATCTTGCATGCATTCAATGAGAAGGTTTTTGCACCATTTCTGAAAAGCAGCAAGGTTTCAGCACAGTAATTTGCACCTGCAGCCCCCTTGCCCCAGTCAGCTCACACAAGAACTTCAGCGCTGCCTTTACTTAATTTGTTCTCTATGATTTACGTGCAATTTTTTATTACAGTAAATTTTATAGAATGTAAGAAAGCACTGGGACAGCAGCGTGTCTTCTTTGGTCTTTGCCCACAAGTAGCACCTGAGGATGTCGTGGTGGTGAAAATGCTATTGGCAAAGTGATGACTATGGAATGCTAACACATAGGGAGCTCCATCCTTTCGGTGTGTTTCATACTGCTTTTGTATCTACAAATTTTGCTTTCATTTTGCCAAGCTAAGTCTTATTAATTCTCTCATATATATAGCTGGATCCTTTCTTGTTAGTTCCCCAACAGTAGTTCCAGTCCTTCACATTTAATATCAATGGCAAGTTTCATTCAAATACTGATTTATTGGAATAATTAGCAGAGATAATAAATCAGACCAAATAGAGATGTCTGTGGTAACCCATTACACCGCCCTACTCCCATATCAAAATTTGTCTCTTTATCATCCCATCAGTGGCCGGTGTTTGACCCCACAAGGGAGAATCGATGCCCAAGCTGGGAGGCACTGAAGGGAATGGATTACCTGCCCTCGTCAGGCTCCTCTGGGCACATCCGATTTGGTACAAAGAGAAAGTTCATATTCCTGGGTGGATCTTGCTGTACATGGAGTAATCCCTTCTCTTCCCTCAGACTAAGAGTCCCTCATTTTGACAAAGAGAAGCCAAAAGCCAAGCAGGCAGACCTGCAGTCCTGGTGGGAACCGTACCGAAATGAAGCCCATGGACCTGTCACTGTGTGATGTGCGAGCAGACCTGACCGTGCTCCTTGCCCAGAGTCATCTGGGACCACAGATGGTGCCAGAAGTGGACACTTGTCATGCTCCCTTGGGCAAACGTGTGAGGTGGTTGGGGATCTGTTCCAGCTGACTTTGGGGTCTCATTAAGACACAAACATTTTCTAACCACGTAGGAGCAAAACCCATTTCTCCTGGTACTTTGATACTCAGCTTTTCTCAACTCCTCTCCCTCTAACGTAGCTCTGATCTTGAGCATTTTCTTCCCATGTCTTTCAAATTCTTATCCCAACTCACTATCCTGTGCCGTCATTCCTGCATCGCTCTCCTTTTTCTTCCCATCCTGCACATTTTGCTCCTCAAGCCATTAAAACCATGAGCTCTCATTCTCCCCAGGCGTGCCCAAGGCCATCAGAGAGCAAAGCTCACACAATGAGCGCTAAAGGTAAGGAAAGGCTGATCTTGACCCACGAGCCTTGCCAGAGTCTGTTTGCATTTCAGCTCTGTGCCAGGTCATTGGGGCTAATTTCAGGCTTGGTGGGGCAATAAACTGCAATCACGGCTGCTGAGTAATGCGGCCATGATGGTGCCTGCACCCATCCCCAAAAGCAGCAAAGGGCAAAGCCCGGCTCGGGCCGGCGGGGTTGCAGGGAGCGTGACTGCGGGGTGAAGGTGCAAACGGGAATGTCCTTGGAAAGGATATTGCTGTCCACCTGGACACTGTAATGCAGTTTCCCACCTCGGTAGGAGCTGAAGATGGTTGAGCTTTTTCCAGAAGACCCTCAAATTATTTCTTTATAAATTTAAACTGTTTACAGCATTTAATTTATTACTGAAATCCTTCTCTCATCCTAACCCTCCTGAAAGCCTGCATCAAATATCCTTCCTTCCCCACTTTAACAGAGCATTCTATGCTGCAAGATTTGCCTGGGGAAATAAAAGCGTAGGGTGCCCTGTTTGGGGTAATAGTCAAGTGTCTGCTCACTGTTAAACAACTCCCCTCTGTAATGACCTCTATGATGGGCTGTATAACAAAGCAAGGTATATTATATTATATTATGTTATGTTATGTTATGTTACATTTATTATATTTATTATATTATATTATATTATATTATATTATATTATATTATATTATATTATATTATATTATATTATATTATATTATCTGGATGCTTAATATACAAACTATATGGTATTCTGCTTAACTATCTTGTTTTGGTGGGGAGGAGAGAAGAGAGACTTTTAAAGTAATAAAACAATCGAGGTGTTTTAAATAGAATTAGTATAAAATCTTAAATTCTTACACAAGGTCAGATTCTCCCATCCTGCTGAGCTCTGGGTCACTGGAAAAGGAAACGCTGCACACCCTGTGCCAAGTGGCTGGCTCTAGCCTTTCATTTCCAAAGGGAATTTAATACATGTAGGCTGCCCTAACACAAGACTGGTAAATGGTCTTCAGAGCCTATAAACATATTCATAATGGCAGAACTCCCTCATGCTTTATGTTCATTGCCTTTCTTATGTAATTACAGATATCAAATAGCTGTGGCTACACAACTTTCTGGGTTTGTATCCGCAGCATCCACCACGTGCAGTTTTGGTGGTGTCCAGCCCGCTGGCCGAAGGATGAGCCTGCAACTACGGCAGCAGCTTTTGCTCATGGGACTACAGAAGGGAGTACCTGTGCTGGACATTGCTTGGCTTTTTCTCAGTGAGGAAGACACCAAATCTCAATTTTAGTGTTTCCACTGTCTGAGGCATCTTTCTGAGGGATGGTGAGTGTCAGAAATTATCTTCTCAGATTATCTTTACCCTGGCAATATGAGGTTTTTCACACAAGCCAACACCAAGGGTGCTAATGAAGACCGAGGAGACCACTTTGGTCTGTAGGGCCTTCCAGTCCTGAAGGTTTCAGCATAAATCTCTTACATGTAAGTGGTGGTAATTCAGTTAAATACCATTACAAGGGGAACAATCAGTTTTTCTACATGAATGGCTTTATCTCATAGAGGGTTTGAAGCAAAAAAACATTTTAAGTAACTGCTTTGATGAAAAACGTGCCCACACATCTGGCTGTTATTTTCCTATGAAATGTGACAGCTGCAGTGGGACATGTCGGGGTGGGATCCTCGTCAAAGCGTGGTCACAGCACCGTGGGGACACCCTATAGCTGCTTCTGCCGGTGTGAGGCTCCCGGGTGCATATTAGGAAGAAGAAGTTGTCTTCCGTTTCACAAGCGATAATCACACCCTCAAAGCGCTGTTACCATCTCCATCTCATGGGCCACCTCTCCTGGAGATGCCAACAGTGTTGTCAAACTATGAAAATGTTGAGGAGAAAGTCCTGCAAATTGGAAAGCAGAGAGTCGTGCTGGTTTCTCTGAACGTGCCGGTAGCTGGGTCTGCGAGGGCTGGCAAGCAGCTGGGGAGGCTCCGAGCCATGGTAGCAGCAGCTTTGCTGGCATCTGGAGATGAGGAGTGGTGGAGAGCACTGAAGAGGAGGATGAAGACAAGGAGAGCAAGATGGTGTGTAGGCACGAACGCTGCTTGTCCTGGTAGTTGGAGAAGGGGCTGGAGGAGAAGCCAGCAGCCTGGTTGACAGCCTGGGAGCTTTCTGTATCCAGTTGCCTGCCTTGCTCAGGCCTGCTGCGGCCAGTGAACTCTTTACCAAACATTTTGGGTTACTGTCCTGGTTTTGGCTGGGATAGAGTTAATTTTCTTCCTAGTAGCTATTAGAGTGCTGTGTGCTTTCGCAGCAGCTCTTTGGCCAGCTTTGCCCTGTCCCCACTAGCTCCTTCATGAGAGAAATGCTGTCCTACCTGGGCTCACATACTTTTCCTGTTGCCCACCTGGTACGTCCACAATCCCCGTGGCCAGAGACTCCTCCGGTTTTTCCTTCTGAAGGCTCTGGTTCAAGACGAGCTGATCAGCAGTTAGCAGTGGTCTCCTCCGGGATCTGGGGTGTGTAGGTACTGATCCTGGAAGCAAAATAAACCAAAACTCACCCTGCCACACTCGGACACATTTTTCTCATGCAGCACTCGGACATGCCGATAAGGCAGCACCGGGAGGTCAACTTGGATGGGCAGGAAAGGACGTGGGTCCCCCATCCCGGGCAGGGAAGGGAGCTCATGCAAAGGGTCGGCAGACCCCAGCCCTTTCCATGCTGAGTGTTTGGAGCAATGCACACCTGCAAGACACAGCTGCAGTTTGCATTCCTTTCTTCCGTGTCTGATTTTCCCCCTCCTCAGCTCCCACAAGCGCTGCCCAGAATGCTCCTTACCAGACCGGAGGTAAGACAGCACCAGCGGGGTCACATGTAAGTGGCTTCAAACAAGAAATTCAGCTCGGCAGGAACAGGATCAGAAACCAACTCTCCTCCCCAGGGCCCAGGGGGCCAGAGCCAGCGGCTCCCTCCCCAGCCCGGGATACCTCTGGCTGCAGCTGCCCCCCAGCAGCCGTGGGGCTGCCCCTGGTCAGGGCACCCTCCTGGCGAGCAGGAGGTGGCTGCGTGATTTATCCCCACCACAAAAGTCAGCAAATGGGGGGGTTTTTCCCCCTTCCAGAAAGTTCAAACCACCACATTATCACAGCGCCACTGCTTCCTGCAGTGCTTGGCAGAGTGGGTCCGTCCCGCCGCAGGGCACAGGGCTTCAACTCCCTCCCAAAATCACTGGGGAGGTGGGGATTACCTCTCGGCAGCTTCCCAGGGAGCTTGGACACCCAGCATTTGCTTGTGCCTGAGATTCTACTTTTGCAACTTAACTTTGCAAGAAGTGCACGACCTCCCTTCCCTCTCTCTTCATCTGACCATTGCACACACTGCCGCAAAAATATTCCAGTGCTTCCCAAATCAGTATGTAATATGCACCCAGAGCACCTTTGGAGACCCAGGACATTAATCTTTCTCTCTTCATTTCAATGTCCTATCTAGAAATTGGATGTATTCCATTTTACTGGCTTTTTGTGCAGATAAATGCTCCCATGATTAACCAGTTAATAATTGCCATCGTGTTACGCTGTCATTGCTGAAGGGAAGTACGACAGTGTAATATGCAATGGGGCATTGGCATTGCTGGCTGGACCTTGAGACAGTTTCATTTCATGCTTTCTAACGAGAGCTGTCCATCATGCTGTCAAAAGCCTACTTTGGACATTTTTCAAATGGGAAAATTCAGAAATTTGGAAAAATTTGGGGCTGAGGTGCTGTCACCTGGGCAAAATGGGCATCCACAGCAGAGCCCGCAAACAAAACATGGGGAAATACTCAGTTGCTAAAGACCGGTGTATAATTCTCTTTAATTTCACCACATTTTCACCATTATCGGTAGCTGCTCAGTAATTGCAGGGCAATGCCTTTTCCTGTGCGGGGACAGAAAGGTCTCATTTGAAAATAAAGATCTTATGTTGGTCTAGTCCAAAAATCAACATAAGACATTCCACTAAAATTAATTAGCTGATCATTTGTAAAAATTCTGTACTGTTGCTAACAAATACATAAAATAGCCTATGATCTGGGCACACGTAATTCCACCCATTTGGCCTGCGCAAAGAGGATTGGCAAGTCAGCAGTCTCTATCATTATCAGGCACATAAATGCCTGAGTACTCAAACCTGTGCACCATCTGCAAAAAATATTATTGCAAGATATTTTAAGAGGAAAATATTCCCAGCTAATCAATAGGTGCACTGACTAAAGGAGAGTTATGTATGTGTATGAATACAGTGGGGAAAAATGAAAGTTCACTCAGCCCTCTGAAATTCCTTTGGTGAGCTTACATTTGGGATAGCAGAGAGGTACTGATGAAACACTTGCAATATTTCTGCAACCGGGATATGAAGCAACAGAAAGAACATCTCAAAGGGAAATATTCCTTAATTTTCCTAAATGGAAAACAACTTGGCTTTATAATTCATATGTCCTCCATATAGTGATCTGATTTATATTACTGGAGAATTTACATATTTTTATATGTACACATATATATTAGCTCTGAAAAAACAACCTTTGTGCCTAAATGCAGCAGCAGTCACCATTTATGTGCAGTTACTCTTGCAATGAACCTACCAAGCCCCATCCTCAGCAGGGTTAAATTGTCTTTATTCCACCGAAGCCATGGAGCAATGCTACTTGCACTCGCCTGGCTTTGAGCTTGCTCCTCCAAAAAGTTCCCCAAAATGTTCCTCCAAAACAAAGCTGTTGTTCCAGTGAAAAGGCTCTCATTGACTTCAGTGGGAATTTGGATCAGCCCTAATTCAGGCAATCAGCCTGGAAACATGCAAAGCAGGAACAATGACACGAGTTCTGTCATTCCCATTACTCAGATTTTTTTTATTTTTTTTTTGGAGGTAGGTGGGAGGGAAACCTTTTATCTCTGTGAAGAGTAAGAAACAGAGTACAGTGACAGCAAAGGGGAAAAAAAACAACTGCGCCTTCAGAAAACACATATTCATTACAATGCACTAACATGCATCACAGAAATAAATACATGTTTGCGATGACAACGTATTCCCTCCACCCCATTGCTGAATCAGGAGCACAACTGGGGAAAAGAAAGGAGAGATGCTCTGGATTCAGAATGCTCCCCCAGACTTACCTTTTTGGGTTCTTTTGGCTGTGTGGTGGCGAGGCTGGAAGTTGTGGGAAGATTCAGAAGCAAGAAGATGGTCCTGCGGGGCTCTTCATTGATTCCTGGCAATAAATAGGCCCACCACAAACATTATCAGTGTCCAGCATGTCCATGGAGCTGGGTGTTTACAGAGTGGAAGGCTTTTCCCAATGTAAAAGCCAAAGGCGGTAGAGCAAGGGTTACTGTGGCAACCTGGGCTCTGGAGCTCTTGGCTTTCCTCCCTGCTACGCACTCGTGGGGAACACTGGTGTGACTTCTAAGTGGCACTGCAGGGACCCGTGGACTCGTAAAGACCCTTTTCACATGTTTTTTTCCACCTCCCCGGGCACCCACAGGTGGTATATACAGCACAAAGTAATGTGCACCACATATAGGTGTATGGAAAGGAGGAGAGACAAAGTATTCACACCTGGAGCAGGAGGGGAGCAAATGGAGCTGGGAGAAATCGCCTGTGGTTTTGCTGGCTGGCACCCTGCGCACTGCTGCACCCGAGGAGGGATGGAGGGAGGAACGCAGCCCTCCGGGGGCTTGGGAGGGACTGAAAGCTGGGAAGCAGATTTGAGATACGGTCAGTGCAGGGAGTTGTAATCTGGAGAGCAGAGTGGGGACAGAATTTCACTATTGACAAGGTAATTTGTCATAGCTGGTGGGATCTAAAATCACATCCACTTCTGCATTGCTCAGCTGGGAACTGAGTGACTCATGAAAAAAAATTTCAAGTTACTGAATCTAATCGTCTTCCAGGAATCAAGCTATGGCAAGAAGCAGCCCTTCCCCAAAAACCAGCTCCACGCCTGCTGTGCTGCCCCAGGGCTGATACCCACAATATTTTTTTTTTCCCAGCAAGGACCAGTTTGATCCTTGATCATCAGAACTGGTGAATGGCCTTTGCTGTGGGATGATGAACCTGATTAAAGTGACATCAACCCTGTGCATTTTCATCCCATAAGGTAAAAGGCAACTAATTTCTGTTCAACGGCGATGGTACTTTCTTTTCCTCATCACACCATTGCAAATTGATGCTACATCCAGGTCAGTGTTTCCTCTCAGGCTGCTGAGGATGCCATCATGCAGGAAGATTGTCATCCAACTTTCCAAACCTTTATTTAATAGGAGCTGTGGTATGAAATTCTGGTGAAATAGTCCTTGAAAAGTAACCACCTGCTTTTTAAGTGGCTGGAGGCACATCTCTGCTGCTCCCCTATTTAAAATAAATAGACCTATCATCAAGAAAAGCCTACGGTTCAGCTGCACACCGTGAAGTCCCACTGAGACCAAACCCAACGCTAAATTTGTCGATTCACACTAATGTTATTTTTAATTGCTTTCTCGGCAGTTGTGCTCAGAGCCTGCCTAGCGCCGGGCGCTGCGCCTCCTGTTTCATCGCAGCTCCTGCCCAGCGCAGCTCGCGACCCCCCCAGGCCAGAGCAAACAGAGACAAATATAATGTTGACAAATATAATGTTGTCACTGGGGCTGGAGACCGGGACCCTGAACCCAGGCAGGTGATGGAGTAAAGTGCCTTCAACTCAGGATAGCTTTCTGCTAAAATATCAGAGCTGTGCAAACCCTTTGGGAAATTTCCGAGACATAGCAGGACTCAGCAGCCAGCGGGCGAGCAAAGCGGCTGCAATGCTCTTTTTCTTCCATTTTCCAGCTTTCATGAGAGGCACCAGGTGCTCCCCAGCCCTGTAGGGAAGATGGGGTGAGCAGGTCTGTAAACCCTTCAGCGAGTGAACCCAGTCCCCTTCATCGCTCATGAAAGCACTAAACAACCTCACCAAAAGCCATTGCCAGTCCCCTCTCAGCTGTCTTTTGCCAGGTCCTTACCCACTTTGCAATTATTCTTCTAATTCCTGCCTATGCCAGCGTAGCTAATAATTTTCCAAATAGTGTTATATTGAAGGCTTTACTGAAATGCAGCACCTGAAGTCCCACTACACATTTCTTCCTTCTAGAAAATCGCTTACCTAATCATAGAAACCCAGTAGTTAATTTGGGCTACCATTTTTAACAAACTCCCGTTCTGTTGTTATTGCTCACAACAGTCAGAAGCAGCCATAGCATCTGATGTGCCTGAATCTGTCTCTCCTTTATGCATGTATCTGAGGCATATTCTCCAGCGGCATCTGAAATCAGACAGTGAGAATGTATATTCTGCTTTCAGCTAATAATTGAGAGACTAAACCTGCCTGGCTGCTAGAGACTCAAGGGAAGGGCTCGGAAATCGTCTGGGAGCTTCATTCTCAACTTCCATCGAAGCAGCTCCTGAATGTTTTATCATAAGAAAATTTGACTGCATATTTATATGGCCGCAGATATACCCAGTTTAAAAACACAAAATCAATTCACCAACTGCATCAGTTATTCCTCGCTGTTGCTATTCCAGCTAACCCGGCTGATTCGGTTTTCATCTTCATTTGCACGATGGAGACGTGAATAGGCAATGCCCTGCCCCATCCTCGTCAGAGAAAAAGTTTCTCTTAATCATTCGCTCAGTAACATACCATTTGCTCATACCTAAGGCTTCAGCTACAGCAGG
>NW_008825558.1:2679769-2696040 GCF_000699105.1 Pygoscelis adeliae | reverse complement strand
TGACCAACTGGGCATGACTGTGGTCAGACTGCCCGTCTGATATTCAAAACCAGAAGAAAAATCCTTTGTTTTTAAAACTATGTCATCAGTCAATCAGTAACCTGGAGTAGAAAACATTCAATCGAAACATCACAAAACCAGTGAGTTCCTACTGCTGCTGAATGCAAACCCAAATCCTGCTTTGATTCAAGATGCAAATCTGAATTGTAGCTTTGATGCCCAATTGATTTTCTCTCTTTATTTGCTTTTTCCTTCAGTCTTGGTCCGGTGCTCAGGCAGAGCACCCTACCACGGAATAGGGTTCATTTTGTTTTTCTCTCCCTGGGGACTATCATGTACTTTTCAAAGCTGCACATCATTTTATTAGTTCTATTCCCAGTTTCCAAAACGTTGAGCTTCTTTTATATGAATGTGCTGCAATTTAGTACCATCAGCAAACTCTGCTAAAACAGTGAGAAATACAGACCTAGCAAAGATCCCTGCAGAAACCCACCCACAGCCTTTCCCCAGCGCCGCACTTTGCTCTGTGTCATCCCTGCAGCACTTTAATTCACATAATCTACCCTCATTTGTAACCCACCTCATTCCCTGGCCTCAGTTAATGATCTGATTTTGTGTGTTATGTGTTTATAATGCTGTCTAACAATAAATGTTTTATTTTCTCACTGGTCGCACCTTTGTGAAATATTTATGATCACTAGATGTCACTGTAATTTTACTCTGTCTCCAGCCCTACTGAACCAACATGAATCCTGGGCTCTAATAAGCTCACTTTAAAATCCTTTTGAAGTATTTATTAGTGATCAGAAAAATACCCAGCTGCTATCCGGATGGAGGGTTTCCTGGGGTGGGAAGGCAGAACTGGCCTCGCTCCGGGCTTTGGCTGAGTTTTTATGGGCGGTTGTTAGACTGTGGCGGTGTGAATACGCAAAACCATCCAACTTTGGAGCCAAGCGCTCACGTGGGGGGGTGTGTGTGTACATATCATGCACGGCTGCACAGACAGGTTTCTGCTCAACACATGAAAGTCCTGTTAATTTTATGCTGAGTTATTAAATCCCTCCGGTGCGTGCATGCAGCAAAATGTGCGTGCAGACACGCGCCGCCCTGGGCTGTGTGCGGTTCACCGGGGCTGGCACATCTGTAAGGCCACTGTTCTACTGCAGGTTTCCCTGTAGCTTTAATGACCAAATGCCCTTAAAATTTTGTTGTTGCTTTTTAATAATGCCCCCACTTCTCTCCCAAACATGCAGCCCAAATTCCTTCACTGTCATCTGAGCACTCCCATCTCCTTCCTTTCCATCCGATCATCCCATTCCTACTGTAATTTCAGTTAATCACACAGGTTTTAGGACTCAGAAATCTCTATAGAAGTATCTTGCCTCTTTCACTTGCCTTAAAAGATTTTACAGAATGTATGCCTTCAAGGCCAACTCAAATCCAGACTCCCAATTTCCTGAATTGTTGATTTCTCCATTGTACTCAGCCTTTGGGATATGACAATTTAAATATTATAGACCACACTCCTGCATAGGCACACATGGGATTTTTTTTTTTTAATTGGAAAAAATTCACCACTGAAATTAATGGAAACACCTGCTTAAAAATCATTTGCCTCCATCCGCTGACGTTATCCAGCTCAGCAGAATATGTCTTCACTCTGTACTCCGGGTCGCACTGGGGAATATGCCAAAAGCAGCTCTTTCAAGAAAAATCAGTTATTGGGTGTGTAGCGTGGAGGCTCCTAACTCAGCGCTGGCAGCTGAGCCCAAGGAACCAAAGCTCTTTGCTGGCATCTTTTGGTGAGCAAGGAGAAAGGACCAAGGGCCATGGCTGTCCCCATGTCCCTGCAGTGGCAAGGGATGGATGGCAGAACCTGGCCATGTCCAAGGGAGCTTCGCAGCCAGGGAAAATAAGATCTGCTGTGAAGCAGTTAGTTACACAGAGCCACGATGGTACAAAGGATGCTGGGGTAATGTGTGCTGGGTAGAAGCTAATTGCAATATCTGCAGCAACATATTTCCCTTTGAACTAGTCCACATCATTAACTTTGTAGTGGTCTAGTCTGGCGGCAACAGGTTTTTAAAGGCTCATGGGTGCTTGCCTCTCCTGCGAGTGGTAGCAAGAGGTGGGCTGTTGGGGCAGGGGGTTATGCCACAAATGAAAGGCACCTTCTAGGTTGCTACTTTCACCCAAATTATACGGCCTGTCCACCTCTATTAATCCCAACATCTTGGCTGTTCTAATACGTTACATTCTGGTATCGACGCCATCTCGATTTTGATGAGCCTTTCTATTCAGGATTCATTAAAAAGAGCCTAAATGAGCAATAATGCTTCTGGACAAGCATTTTATTTTTCTGTGGAGCCATCAGAGGAGCTTTGTTGGTTCCCATGATGTCAAACACCTTTCATCTTCTGTGCCAGCCACAGTCTAAAAAGTCCTAAATTTCCTTTGAATTCTGTTGATTAGTTGAAGCGACACAGTCCTCTCTTCAGAAACTTTCCTCCACATCTCGCCCAACAGGACGCACCACATTTTGCCTAATGAGTAACAGCAACACAAAAATCAGAAGATAAAGAGACTTTTAAAAATTTTGCCACTGAATTTAGACAAATATTAGGGCTATGCTGCTAATCCTAAAAAATGACTGGGAGCCTTGTTAGTACAACCGCATCTATGTTAGATTAGTGGCCAGTAGACAGAAGTATCTCCTTGTTAATCGGAGACCCATTAGTCCTAGGTTAAAGCTAATATAGAGTCACCAATGCTTTGCCTGGAGGAGGAGGAGTGAGTTTGGGGTGTCTTGGGTGCAGCACCCCAGCTTTGCATGTGCCCACTTATCAAGCTCGGGGCCCTGAGGGCCGATGTCCGTGATGGACACTTGCAATCACGCCAGCTCTCTCTTTGGGTTCCTCTGCCAGGAACAGCACCGAAAGGTCTTTCATCAAGATAACTGGTAAAAAAGGGAAGGAGGGACAGAGAAACCAAAGGACTAAAGCGACTAACTAATGAAAATTACATCCTGGATCTACTTTCATATGTATAGCAGATTCTTCTTGAGGAATTGCATGAATTTTCTTATTTGTTTTGAAGGGTTATAAATTACCTAGGAGCCTGATTGTGCATACATAAAAAGTGTTGAAACAGTTCAATTACAGGTGTGACTGTAAGCCCCATTTAAACATGGGCAACTCCCTATGCATAGAACCTCTCTCCAGTTCATTGACTTATTTCAATGTAATTCAGCTCAATCAGGAACCCTTTCAACAAAACTCAACATAAACCACTGTCAATCCAAAGTGAGGGACTGCATATTAAGAGTTAGCACACATTTCATTTCATAGGTTGAAAAACAGATTAATATTACATGGAAAACAGTTCAAAATGAGACTAAAGTTATGTGGAACACCCTTACATAAACATTACTGTAAATCATATTTTTAAACAGGTTTAATCTTTGTTTACCCAGAAATACCCCAGAAGACTAACTTGAACAATACAGGGCTATGAATTCATAGCACAGATTAGTTAAAGCAGATGGCGAGCCTGTGTGGATGCACTCTGTCAGAGAAAATGTGGCCATAATTGGATTTGTTTTAATTCACTTATACTTTCACTACAGAAGAAATGCTGCTAAAGTTCCTCATGCAGACAAGCCCTGAGGTTAGGGCTTTCAGGGAGCTTCTGGTTTCCTTGCTCTCAACTCTAGTTTGAAAATTGGACTTAAATGCAAAATAACACTAGGTGCTTATAAATGAAAGTGAATCCTCAGTCTTACAACCTTTATTCATGGTCAGACCTTGCCTCCTTAATTCACTCTGACTAGCACTTCATGCAAGAGGCCCTGAATAAAATGATACTCCCCATAAAGAGCATCTCACTTATCCAAGTGTTTTGCACAGACGAGGCTACTGCTGGGCACAGGAGGGCATATCACTCACCTCCAGCAGTTTCAATTTTCACATGCTTTCCAGCAGAGGAAGGAGACAAGTTCCCGTCGCGAGGTGCCATCCCTGCCATGCAGTGCAGAGCCAGGGGAAGGCAGGAGACAGCCTTCTCCAGCCACACCTGCTGCTGCTGCCTTGGATGTGCTGCATTCCCACCTCCGTAGCCTGCCTCCCTTCAGGGATTTCCTTTCCGCCTCTTGATTTGTAGGCTTCTTGTATTCCCACGCAGCCTAGCTGCTACCTGGATGGTACCTAATCATCATTTTTCGCCTGGGTTCTTGTTAAAAAGAAGGCTTTTTCCTCCTAGAAAGGTGCTGGTGGTCTAAGTCCTGACTTGCCGAAGGATGTGTGCCGTGGCTGTGAGCGCTGTGCCCCAGCCAGAAAGGGGGAAGGGTTCACTTCTCTCTGTACTGAGCTGTAATGGGTGTAAATATATCCAGTAATTACAGGCATATTGCTGTGCAAATACATAATAAATGCAACTCTCATTTCCTTATGAGTTATACATAATGGGTCACCCGCATCACTAGCTGGACCACATGTTGCATTGGCTGGCCATGCTGAAACCTGCCAACCGCATCATCGCGAGCCTCAGTTTCCCTTATAATTTCCCAAATGTTCTCACTTTCAAACTGCCCCAGCAAATCGTGAGCACAGGATGCACGTGAGCTGCTGACCAGCTGCCGGCAGCCCGCAGCCAAGCTGGCTGGATGGCTGCGGGAGCACGTGGAGATGTGTGACTGCAGAGGCAGATGGTGCGTGGGGAGGAACTGTAGATACACCTCTGATACCTGTTTATTTCACCACATTTAATTGATGCTAGCTCTTTTTTGTGTGTGTTTTTATTCTATGTTTCAATCTGAGAAATACTGGCTGAGTGAGGCAGCGCCCAGTTAATGAAAGGCTATGGTTGCATGCTGAAGTATGGAGAGCACACCATCAGAAATACAGTGCTGCCACGCGTGCCAGCCTTGCCCCCAGATTAGTCACTCTGAAATTATTACCAATTTGTTCGAGCAGAACCCAAATACAATTTCACTCGTTCATCACTACAAAAATCAAAGTATGTTTCCCCATTCAAGGCACAGAGCGGAGAGCAATGGGAAAAGACTAACCTGGCATCTGTGCTCAGCCTTACAGGGTGGGTAACCCTTCCCTGAGCCTGCCCTGGGGGAAACAGCTGCCAAGAGCCCTCCAATACACAGCTGCTGCTTCCTTTCTGCATTTGTTTTTTTCAAACATTTTCTCAGCCATACTTATCTACATACCTCTGATACATAGTGACAGTAGCCTGTTCTTGCAGGCTGCACAACCTATGCGTTTAAACTCAAATCACATCAGTGTTTCTTGTCTACTTGGCACAAAATCAGTCTATGTCCCACCCCAAAATTTCCAGCTTCACAGAATATTTCTTTCTGTATTTGCTAATTAACACATAATGTCATATTATTTCCCTTGCAATTGACTTTTCACAATATTTCTGTAATTGGCCTAAATTTCTCTCACTAGGCATCTGCAAACTAATCTTCCTGTGTTACATTTCAGCAAACAGCCAGTCTGTGGGTGCTGGTGAGTGCATCGCCCGCAGGGAGCAGGCGATGGTGGGACACAGGAGGCTGTCCTAAAGGAAGGCAGGATCTGGGGGACAAAAGGCCGCTTTGGTGACATTACCTTTTTTTGGTCTCTCCAAAGCATCCCAGGTGCTGGGTATGACCGGGAACATGAGGACGGCAGGGGAGCGTGACGGGACTACTTGGACAGCTGTGCTATTCAAAGAAATTCCAGTGATGGTGTCCTTCAGCGAGATGGGGAGGTCTCTAAATTCAGGTTGTGTAAGTCTGTTCGTCTTGAAAGGCTCAATATTTCCATCTCTGTTTTGTGCACAGCATGCTTAAACGTCCAGAGGGAAGGTATTCTCACCTCTAATATCACTGCGAATTCCCAGCAGCCACTAGATGTCACCACGATTTTACTTGCTTTCTAGTCTGTACCCAACCGGGGACCATAAGAACACGGGAAAATAATTAATCATCAATAATAAAAAAAATATTCAGCTATTACAATGAAAGAAGGGGGGAAAGTGACCCAGACTCCTGCTTTTGTGTATGCCATCTCTGAGAGTATTTAGGCAGAGCACCTGTACGCATGGATACGACTTTTAATTTGTCCCTTGATGGCAGGAGGATAGTTTGATACCGTAATGATCGAGTTTCTCCAGCTAGGCATCAGGCTAAAACTTGCTTTTGTTAATGCTTTTATACTCCAACCTTGTTAGCTTTAAAGTTATCCCCCCCACTTGGTAATCCTGCCCGAAGAGAAGCAGCTAAGGGAGAGCAGCATCACCTGGGCAGTAAAGTGGACAAGGAAAGATTTGGGGATGAGATGAACCAAATGGCTCCACATGCAAACAAATCAGCAAAGCCATTTCTGGGAACACCTCTGTCTCCAAACTGTGTGAAGCCGTAGGAAAACAAAGGGCTCCAGCGATCAGTGCAGCTGACATTCATTTTCATTAACCTTCACTGGTTAATTATTAAGCTGTAACCATGCCGTTCATAATCTGGAGGATAAAGATTAGAAATTGTGTTCATAATCCCACGAGGCTCCACTTTATCTCTCACCTCACAGGCACAGTGTCACGTAAACGCAGCCCCAGGCAGAGGTGGGATTTTGGCAGCCCACCGCAGGCTCGGTGAGCACTGGAGCCCGATTGCAGTCTCCCAGCTTCTACACCTGTGCCAGCATAAAATGCAGGAAACCTCCCCAGATATGTGCTCAAACACATGATGCACAGAGCAAGTTGTGTGTTCAAATCCTACCAGGTACGTGCTGAAGCCTCCCGTGGTGGCGGCACAGCCCATGCCATAGCCATGCCAAAGCCTAAAAATCAGTCTTTGCTTTTGGTGATTCTCTCTCTCTCTAGCACTAAGGAACTGGTGCTAGTTCATACGTCTGTCCATTAGACATTGAACTTAAGATCTGGCTTTTAAGATATTCAGATACTGAATTGAGCAGAATCCTTTGCTTTTTCTTAGAATCCCTGGTCTCCAACTGCTGGGTTTTTTTAACACAGACATTTTCATAGTCCTACCCCACTGGTCTAATACTAGCAGAAGCCCTAATGCCTGCCGGTTCCTCTTTGGCTATTAAATTCTCCATCCAGCTGATCTCTTTAATCAGACCATCTTTGTCCTGCTGTTCCGCTTCTTTGGGTCCAAGAAGATGTTTGTGCAAGTTCATCCCCCTCACTTACACAAAAGCCCAGCAACATAAATGTCCTTCAAAAGGAACTGAGGTCAATACCTCATTTCCTAAATCATGCAGTAATTCAGCAGATCCCTGTGAGACTGTTTGGCTTTGGATAAGCCCTGAATGGCATAAATTACTGTAAATAGGGGTCCCTTTCTGAATACATTTCCTTCAGTATTTCCATAGTCAACCCTTAGCAGGATGAAAGCGTCCATCCCCCCGTCGGCCCCAGGTACATCCCGTTTTTCTGCTCAGAGCTAAAGGTATATACCCCACAGCAATAACTACTGGAGATGCCCATGTCTGCTTAAAGGATCATTCTGGGTCTCCTACAGCACATATTCTTTCAGTCTGAAGTCCGCTGTCTTCCAAGAAATGTCAAACACAACAGACTTTACAGCTCTGTCTGAAGACAGCTTTTTAAGTTAAGTCCGGGGTTATTTTCATTTTTGCTTCACGACACATAATATATTTAATACAAAAGAAAATATGCCTGGCCTAGAACTTCAGCCAAAGATGACAAGTCCAAAATTATCTCAACTTAGAAATATTACTACCCAGGTTATTAGTCTTAGGTTTGGTTTATAATCACTTCTTCCAGCAGTGCTGCTACACTTGGAACTAATTGCAGCTTGTGTACTTTCTATAGAGAAGAAAGTGAAACAGAGTATGCATTTTATCTCTACTTCTTGCACAAATATAAAAAGAGCCAAAGTTGCTTATTTTAATTTCTTTCATGCAAGTATATCTGTAACTTTGTCACTTTGTAGCCTGCTACTTGTTATGAAGTTCATGTAGGTTATCTTTCATTTCACAGTTTTCTTTAGGAAGTCAGTATCCCTCTTTTAGGACTAAGGAATTCATTTAAATTTCAAATTACCTTTTTTGACAAAATACCTTCAGTTCGCTCTGATAGTGAAATGTGCATGATACCCAGCGGGACTGGCCAGATCTCGTTTCCATAAGAAAGACAAAAAGAAGTGCATATCTACCTTTCATGCCTCATTTCCTGTAATCCTATCTTCTCTTTTCTCGCTTCTCATATCACCCTGCTCAACATATAAAAGATCCACCTGACAGGCAGGGAAGGTGATCCTATACCCTATGCTTGCCCGCCCAGAGACACAGCTCCCACCTGTGATAACTCCTCACAGAAACAGAGTCACAAGGTCTCTGCTCAGAAATCAGACGTTGCTCAAAATCCCCAGGTTTGGGCACTGAGATTCGCCTTTTTTTTCTTTTTTCTTTTTTCTTTTTTCTTTTTTCTTTTTTCTTTTTTCTTTTTTCTTTTTTCTTTTTTCTTTTTTCTTTTTTACCAGGCAGACCTATTCTTTCAGGGCTATGGTTTCTTAAGAGGTGGAAAAAACTACCAATTTATTCCTTATCTCTAACAAGAGGTGAGGGATCCTCCTTATATGTTGATCACACTGTCGGGTGAGAGTGGCCACCATTGGGGTAACCTCTGCCTCAAGGCCGTGACCCGCCTAGTGGACGAGGGAAAGGCTGTGGATGTGGTCTACCTGGACTTCAGTAAGGCCTTTGACACCGTCTCCCACAGCATTCTCCTGGAGAAGCTGGCGGCTCACGGCTTAGACAGGTGTACTCTGCGCTGGGTCAAAAACTGGCTGGACGGCCGGGCCCAGAGAGTTGTGGTGAATGGAGTTCAATCCAGTTGGCGGCCGGTCACGAGCAGTGTTCCCCAGGGCTCAGTTTTGGGGCTGGTCTTGTTCAATATCTTTATCAATGATCTGGACGAGGGGATCGAGTGCACCCTCAGTAAGTTTGCAGACGACACCAAGTTGGGCGGCAGTGTTGATCTGCTCGAGGGTAGGAAGGCTCTGCAGAGGGACCTGGACAGGCTGGATCGATGGGCCGAGGCCAATTGTATGAGATTCAACAAGGCCAAGTGCCGGGTCCTGCACTTTGGCCACAACAACCCCATGCAGCGCTACAGGCTTGGGGAAGAGTGGCTGGAAAGCTGCCTGGCGGAAAAGGACCTGGGGGTGTTGGTCGACAGCCGGCTGAACATGAGCCGGCAGTGTGCCCAGGCGGCCAAGAAGGCCAATGGCATCCTGGCCTGTATCAGAACTAGTGTGGCCAGCAGGAGCAGGGAAGTGATCGTGCCCCTGTACTCGGCACTGGTGAGGCCGCACCTCGAATACTGTGTTCAGTTTTGGGCCCCTCACTACAAGAAGGATGTTGAGATGTTGGAGCGTGTCCAGAGAAGGGCAACAAAGCTGGTGAAGGGTCTGGAGAACAAGTCTTATGAGGAGCGGCTGAGGGAACTGGGGTTGTTTAGCCTGGAGAAAAGGAGGCTGAGGGGAGACCTCATCGCTCTCTACAACTACCTGAAAGGAGGCTGTAGCGAGGTGGGTGTTGGTCTCTTCTCCCAAGTAACTGGCGAAAGGACGAGAGGAAATGGCCTCAAGTTGTGCCAGGGGAGGTTTACATTGGACGTGAGGAAAAATGTCTTTACTGAAAGAGTGGTTAAAGATTGGCACAGGCTGCCCAGGGAAGTGGTTGAGTCACCATCCCTGGAAGTATTTAAAAAACGGGTAGATGAGGGGCTTAGGGACATGGTTTAGTGGGCATGGTGGTGTTGGGTTGATGGTTGGACTCGATAATCTTAGAGGTCTTTTCCAACTTTAATGATTCCATGATAAGCAATGACGCTGCCAGCATCACCAGAAGGCCCAGGAGACAGTCACCTCGGCAATCTGCTATGAACTCTAATTCACAACCAACACTTCAAAAAAATACAACTGCAATGGCCACAGATGGGTAATTCCTTCTCTAGTAAATCACCAGGTCAAAAGCCTAGTGTCTCAGTGCCAGGTAGATTATAAAAGCATTTGGGGGCCAAACTTTCCACAACAGCCGCAATCCCTTTAACAGTTTGCGCCCCCTAAAGCAAGTGCCAAAGTGAGTGATGGATGCTGGGGAGGTAGCTGGTCTAGAGGACCTAGTGCTGTCATGAATAATGCAATGGAGCAATGGCATCTTGCTATTTCTCAGCCTTGTTAATATCATACCACTTATTGAACTTGTCTATTTGCATTAAGCCCAACACTTTGGATGCCCTGATGTATTTTATGATACATTCTTGCTGTTGCTTTTGATGGTCCTATTTGCAATTCAGCAAAAGGTACCTAAGTAATCAATATTCTGTTTGGGTGGACATTTTATTTATCTACAGAGCCACCATATGAATTCAGTTGGTTTACTGGAGGTCAAATACTTTCCATCTTCTCCATGAGCCAAACAAAATGGAAAGATTTAAACTCCTTTTGAATTCCTTTGATTAACTCAGGGAAAATATCTCACTTTTTTTTTCCAAACTCAGAAACAGAATTGTCTTCACTATAAATCTACCTCATTTTGACAGATTTATCTCTGCATAATGGGTAACATCAAGTGTTGAGGCATAAACTGGAAGATGAAAGAAGCTGTAGAAGAGTTATGAATGATGCTGTTATCAATTATTATCCCCACGTACACACCTCTTTTGGGTCGGATTTAAAAAAAAAACACATAAAATCGATAAGAACTGTATAATTAGCTGTGGGGGAACAAGGGCTGGCATCCACACATTTGCAAATTGCATCCTTGTGGCACAAAGCACCTGCACTGTATCAGCAAGTGGTACATCAATGTCACGTACTTACATCAGTATCATCCCCCCAGTTGGACCAAATTCAGACTGTACAAGTGCATGCAATGCCACTGCTTTCATCACACTGTTTTAAAAAGCGAGAAGAAACCCATTGTTTCAGACACGTGGAGGAAAAGAAAAGCTGAAGACCAGATGTCAGCTCCTTCGCACCTCCCTTGCGTAATTCTGCAGTGCCCCAGCTTGCAGGGCTGACAGCAGAGAAACCCAATGGCTAAACCAACTGAATAATGAAAATAACATCCTGGATCTCTCGCATATGCTTTTTCTGCTGGCTTCTATGATCATTTTTTTAATTTGTAAGGTCTTAGAGTCAAATTTTTAAGATTGCTTAAATGATTCAAGCCTTTTCACATAAAAGTTGCATCATTTTAAATAAAAGCATGACTTAAAACCCATTTAGTTAAACAGGGAAATCCCTATACAGACACCCTTACATAAGTTTTGGTGACTTGTTCGTAGTTATTGCATTTAATCTGGAACTGGTTGAAGATTAATTAAAATAAGCCGTTCTTTCAATACACTGGAACTTGCATTCATTTAACTAAATTAATGTGAAAAGTGGAGTCAGGTGAAGCAAGTGCAGATTCTTCACGTTGACAGGACTTAAAGGCGATTCTCAGTGTGATTTAGACACTACTGCCCAGGAGCACAGAAACTGCAAATACACTTAGTTTAATCAGCTTATACTTTATGCAAGCAAGCACTGACTTCTCCCAGTACAACCATGGCCTGAGCACCTGGACAAAACATCCAGAAGTTTGCCTCAGATGGTTTTCAGAGATTCAGATCCGAGATTATGAGAGTCCCAGGGATGCAGGATGTGAAGGGACAGCAAGAGCTGCCGGGGTCCCACCCCCTGCACTAAGGCAGATTCAAGTAGACCACGCCTGCACCGTGCAGGAGAAAAATTAAAGAAATCCGTTGCATTGCAACGCCAAAGCCCAGGTTTGGCATGAGGAGCCAATGAGCTGCCTCACCCCCGTACCTCCCACCCCATCAGCCCCAGCTGCTGCCGCGCCAGCTCCCTCCTGCTCCCTGTCGGCTCACCACTCGCCACCAGTCATCTCAGTCAAAAAGGTTTCTTATCCCTCCTCAGCTGTCTCCCTCATGGACTAAACAAACCCTGTTCTAGCCACAGTTTCTGATAAGGGATTTCTTTTTTTTTTTAGAAAGCTTGAATTATTTTTGTTGTTTTTCCTCCGGGCTCCTTTCTCCCTCTCGGTGTACCTCCTCCTTCGTGATGTGCAATGAAACTGGACACATCTTTGCCTCTAAATCACTGCAGTGCTTGGACCATTACTCGCTGCTCTTGTAAACAGTCTTTCAGTTTTAATACATCCATCTTGCTGCAGATTTTTTTAGCCTGTATTTCCCCTATTGGTTTAAAGGAATGTCACAGGCACAGCATCAAAAGTCCTGTGAAGATAAAGACAGATCAACACATACTGCAGCTCCATCTTAGAAATAAATTAGATTGACTTGAAATTATTTGTTCTCAGAAATCTGTTTAGCAATGTATTTTCCTGTAGACATTTATATATTGTTCAATAAGGCTTTCCAGTAACATGTTTGGTACCAATGAGAGAGAAAGAAGGAATACATGGGAATAAAAGTCATACAGGTGAACCAGCGGAGCCAGGAGCTGAATAGTAAGGAAATTTTTTTTAGTGGTGGACAACCCTTCGTGGTTCCCTATGTGGTTTCAATGGCGTTCTTCAGTTCTTGCTTCATCCAGACACGAGCGATGCTTTTATGCACCTTGGGTGTACTTTTCTAGAGCACTGACATGTGTTTTAACCTTTAGCTCCAACAGGCAGGTGGGTGCATGCACATCCCCGAAACGCCGTCCCGCGGTGTTCCACCTTTGGGCTCATTTCTACTCTCTGCTTGTTCAAACTTTCTCACACTTCATTGGCGTCGCTAAATATTTACACAAGGCAGCAGTGATTTTGGCTGCGGTTAACAGGGAGTTACGCGTTTGCAGCATCTGTCAGGGTGTTTGTTTTTGTTCCTGCACTGCTGGCTGAGCGAGCATCCACACTGCCTCCTGCGCCGGTGGAGAACCAACCATTTCCTCATGGCTGCCGCAAACAGTTTTTATAACAAATTACGCCTAAGAAAATAAGGGTGTTGAATCCTTATTGGGCTTCCCCACTGAGGGGAAGCAAAATCAGCTTTTGGCTTTCATGTCTCCATTGCAACACTGCGTGACCCTGCTGGCCATGCAAACATCTCTGGTTCGCGTAGCGGTGATGGAGAGGAGTCTCGCTGGAGCACAGAAGTTGTAGATATGAAATGCATTTGTCAACACAGCAGCAGTAACAGGAGGTTGCCACAAGGTCAAGATAAAAGTGTCCAAAATAGGTGTAACAAGCTGGCAGCGAGCAGCAAGGGAGGCCGCTGCAGCCGGCAGGAACAGTTGCGGCCATGCAGGATGCGGCCCCTGGCTCCCTGTGAATGGCACCGCTTCACAGGGATTTTTATGTCCTTAGAAAACTTGAGTGAATGAGTTTCCATTTCCAACAAACTGCCAGGTAATAACAATTTGTTTACTACCAACCACCTGACACAGAGGTGCTTGACAGTGCCGTACAAGAATACTAGGGCTTTTCCTTCTGTCAGACCCCAAGCTAAAAAGAGACTATCATCTGCCTCAATCCAATTTGGCCTCAGAAATGCTTGTGAGGCATTCACAGCAGCCCTGGCCTGCGAGCGATTTGGCTCTGAAGACCTTCAATAGTGTTTCTGGCCACCTGATTTTCTGCAACTGGGATAAGATGACTGGCTGGCGGTCAAATAGGGGAAAAAGCTGGAGAGGATTGAAGCAACTTGTGGGTGGTGATAAGTCTCGTCTCAGTGAGCAGAACAAGGTGACCTTCATCTTATTAGCCTGAATGATGTTCTGACAATGTTTGGGTTTGGTTTTTTTAAGGGATGATCCTTTACCATGTTGAAATAGTCTTCCACTGAATCCTTAAAAAAACATCTCCCGGTGAGCTGACTCATGGCTCCATGAATCATCAGACGTTCAATCAATCATTGACTTCTTTTTTTGTAAAGTAGCTATTGATGTTGTATGTTATTAGTTTCTTGGCACCTTATACTAGGCTTTCATCAAAGCAAAATGCTGATGCAATTAGCAAAGGATATCAATTTATGCAGCGATTCACATTATCCCTCAAAGCTTCATTAGCCTCGAAGCTGAGGCACTGGAGAGAAAATTTGGGGAAGTGCTCTGTTACCTTCCACAGCTCAGCCCATCTGTGCTGCTGCAGCGCCCCTGCATTACGCTGCCCTTCGCGGCCGGGAAAGGGAGATTTGGCAGCACCCAGCTCCGCAGCACAGGGAGAGGACAACAACTGCCTCCATCCACCCCAGGTCAAGCCTGAGGACCTACTCACACATTCTGCACGGGTCAAAGCTATTGTGTGGGACCGCGCACATTTCAACAGCCAGAGTCAGAGCAGGCGGGGGTGTTATTTGCAAGGAAAGAATAAAAATAAAATTCAGGTTTCCTGTCCTGGAGACACCCTGGAGCTCCTGCCAGCGGGTGATGCTCTGCCACTATGGCGGCGTGCCCTGACCGACTCGAGCTTCTCCTCTTGCTCCCTACAAACACTCCTGAGGTCAACAAGGCATAATTGCCCCATTATTTCACAGAATAACCACCGACGTCAGCAAGAAGCAGCTGCTGGTAGGATGGAAACCTCACTTAGCAGCCCTTTTGCTGGGAAGGTAATTTAGTCTTTACAGCTCTGAACACAACCATCTCTTTATACCTGTTTCACTGCATTTACCAGCAAATATTTGGTCTCTGAGATTTTGGTGTAGGTTTTTTTTTTTCTTTCAGCTGAATAATTTTTATTATGTTGATCCACGTTGTTGTCTACCTCTCTGCAATTCTGAATACAAGCCTTGCCCTTGACTGCACAACACAATGAAAGCCTTCAGGTCACAGCTTTTAGAACACTTGATATTGTTTTTTCTTTCTGGAAAGAATAAATAATGTTAACCTCTCTGTTAGTGTAGAGGAAAAATGAAAAGGAAAAGGTTATCAGAGGCATGTCAAACAGACTGGTATTGGGCTTGGATGATTCTAAACCCATTGACTAGTTTGCACAGCTTGACACAAACATTAACTCATCTCCCAATTAGCTGAATAATTAAAGTGCATCATCAGATTTCCAGTTACATCCCGTAGACAGACTTACTGGGGCAGCCATGGCCAGGTGAAACAATATTTTCCTTTTCCCTGTACATCGCGGCTGGAGCTGGCTTGTACAAAACACAGGTACTGCCCCAGTGCTGTACCTGGAGGCGAAAGCTCGGGGGGGAACACACAGGCTGGGGGACAGCTTGGGCTGCGGCTTGCAGGAGAGCAGGCTTCATCTCTGGACGTCTTCACATCAGGAGCAGCGAATATGTTTTAGTCACGCGCAAATCGTTTGGCTCAACAAAAAGGAACTGATGAATGCCTCTGCCAGCAGGACACATTACACTATTTAGTGATCTGTAGCAAGCTTAAGTATCTAAGGATTTATAGAAAATTACCAAAAGTGACAGAATTTAAGTGACTTGTTCATGTCTGGTATAAATGCAGCACTGGAGTGTACCGGAGAGACATTTGGCTGAATGCAGTCTTGTACAAATCCAGTCCCAAAGACCGTCAGCGGCTCCTCTACCTCACAGGGGTCACGAGCCCAGCAGCAAAATGCATTTGTGCAAGGCTGGCTCGCTCTCTGTAAGCACCCCTGTCCTTCTGAGTTAGGATCATTTGCAATTTATACAAACAACTGTACAGCTGGAGGTAAAAAAGAGTGCAAACACAGGAAACAGGTTACAGCCCTCTTCTCCAGCTGCCTTCTGCTGGAGCACATGGCCAAAAGCTGGCCACGCTATTCATTTGAAGAACACCTTATCGAAGGGATGGGTATGGCAAGCATGCTCCTTTGAGAAGGTGCCTTCTGATTTCCTGGAGCTCACGTCATGGTTTGCAGGAGCACGAGGAAATTCTCATGCCTTTCTGGGGTGGTAGATTCAATTCCCAGCTGGCAAAAGTGATAAAAGCCCTGAGCAGAATTATTTGAACAGCCGAGAATAACTTTGTTTTCTTACCCCCTCTTTGTCGAGTGGCCTTCCCTTTCTACAGATCCAGGAAAAGCAAAAAGAAAATGGTATATATGTTCCTACACAGAGATGTCTGATATGTCCCACTAAAACAATAAATGTGTTCTGAGGCAAATCCTACCGCTTATTAATTATTCTCTTTCACATCCTTTCATCTAGTTTTAAACCTTCTTGCAATTTTGCAAGATGAAAGAGGTTAAAAAATGTAAAATGCAATTAATTGTTATTTCACTTGTCTACAATGACATAAATCATTGTCTTTTTAAATTTTT
>NW_008825558.1:2665812-2679705 GCF_000699105.1 Pygoscelis adeliae | reverse complement strand
TGAGCAGAGGGATTTTTAAGTGAACCAGTCCATTTAAATTGACTGCATTATCCAACTTTCTTCTGGCTTCGTGCTTGAAAACACAGGCAAGCCCAACTGCTAGAAGAACAGTGTTATTGTTGTGCTGGAGGTGAGAAGAGTCTGGTGGTAGACACATTAGCACGGGACTTTGAAGAAGTGCACCCAGTTCCAGCTCACATGACAGGCGTATTATGTGAGCTCAGGTACACCTCGTACAGGCAAACATTTAGAAGCAGCCACGTGCCTAACAATGCAGATCAGCACCCCGTGGGACACGTGGGCAGGAACCGGCCATTTACCACTCCGAGGTGCTGAACTGCAGGTTCCCAAGTCACGATAATGTATTTCAAAATTTTGACATGCACAGACCTTTAAAATAATTGAATCTTAAATTTAATTAGAAGACCACTTTAGAAGTTCAGGTAGAAAGAGCCTGGTGTGCCCCGGTGCAAACAGTGCACACCATGAAGCCTTAATGTCTGTGGCATGGCCAGATCATCCCTTGAGCTGCCTGGGATTCGAAGTCCCAGAAAGAAAATAGATCCCTGTCTTGGCACCTTGCAGGGGAAACACTGGAGCTGCTATTCACTTTTCTGAATCTCACAGCCAGGATAGGGGACACAGCTTAGCTCTACCACGACTTCTAGGAGCTTTCCTGTTTCTGGTTCCTCTAAGTAGGTGTTTCAGCAGTGTCTATTGGCACCCAAAATTTACACCTAATTCATTCTCCTGATCCAGTTGAGGGTCTCTGTATGAGATAAAGCAAAGTTTACTTAGCTCTGAAATCCAAGACACTTCCTCAAATGAGTGGCTAGGCTGGCTTTGCAGGAATAAATAATATGTCTGATAAGATTATCTTAGTGTTATCTTCAGTTCTCCCTTCCCTTCGCACCCTGCCCATTCAATCCATGACAGGATCATGTACATCCAGACACAGAAAGGCTGAGCCTGTCCCACTGCCACCTCGGGAGTAACGTCAGGAAGAGCCCGTATTGTTCATTAGCACACAGATGGCCAACCATCCATCGCTGACCACAATATGGCCATCTTCACAGACATCCATCACTTTTGGCCAACCACAATTTTACCTTGTTGAAGCCGAGTGGTATTTCTGCAGAACGACGAGGACACCAGGCACTGCAAGGATGCAATCATGCTGTAAATTCCACCCTTTCTGCCTTTTCAGCTGTATTTTCATGACAGATGGCAGATTGTGACACAACTATAGCATCTCCTGCTTAACTGCAAAACAACTTGCCCTTCTGGCTGCATAAACTCCATCATCATACAAGCCCGCAGTGGCAGCTGCTGTGAAATTATGGAATATTAAGAGGCTGTCATTCATATGTCTCTGAATCTCTGCAGAACTGATAAAAATTGTATTTCTGGATAAGATTTGAAAGAATAGAAGTCAGTCATCTAATTAAGAAGCACGGCCAGGCAGTCATGTAGATAAAGAAGAGGCAAAAGAAGTTTCAAGGTAAAAAATTGAATCTGCCTAGGTGGACTCAAGAGAGGGGTGTAAGGGCTCCGGAGAGAGGTGCACTTCAGTTAATGCTCTCTGCTGGGGGTCTCTACATCAGATAAAGCCTGAGGGGTATTATGGGCACAGAGAAGGAAACCAAGAGCCTGCTGTCAGGAAAGGATTAGGTGAGAAGGAGGAGAGAGCTCTCTCCAGTTTAACTTTAGTGTCAGTAAGCTGAGACAGTTTTTCTCATTTCTTCACGTTTGCTTTGGGTTTGTTTAATTCATGCCTATGTTATCTATTCAGACGTATGAACAAAGTGTTAAGTCCTGCCAAGGGGTTGATGGGCTTCAGACCTTTCATGCTTCCCAGGTGAACATTAGATGACCGCAAGATAAGAGTCTGCTGGTGTTGGGCCTTGGCTTCCTCCCCTTAAAACACTTCTTGCTTAGAATAAATAAGTGAGGAGCCCTGGCAAGACTCTGGACAGCCAGCTGCATGTGCATGAAACTGTGGTTCTCGTGCCTGGGAAGGTTTCACAATTTCTTCCGAATTGTGCATGAAATATGATTTCATTTGCAAATTGAAGCCCTGTATTTTTCTTTTCCCCTTGGCCTTTGTTGTTTGCAAGGTTCCAAATTTTAATCAGAACAACCTGTGAATCCTATTCTAAGTATTTCTGGCAGTAAGTATTTACTCAGGATGAGAATATCGGTTGCCTCAGCTCCGTGAGTTTAGCTCAAGGAGGAGAGGCTGTGTGACTGCAAGGAGGTTGAATGGTTGGCACTTCTCTCTTTCCTTAACCCAGAAAGAAAAATTGCAGAGTTAATTTGTTCAAACTAATTAAGGCTTTAAGTTAGGACAGCGTGTACTGCGTACCTGATTGCAAACCACCTCCATGGTTCATTCAGATTGGCTCCTGCTGTTTTTATCACTAGGTTTATGTTCATGGAGTGCACAAACATAAATTTTTTTGAAAAGAAAAAGAAGCCCAGACTTGCTCGTTGCAAACAGCTACCTGTAGTCCCACGCAGACGGTGAGAATTACCTGCTGCAGGTCCGACGCTGTAATATCAGCGACTGGACACGTGTCCAGTCCCAAAAATGCATATGAGGGCAACGATGCTGTTTTTATAAAAACAGCAAAATCTTTCTACAAAATGCATGACCTCAAAGCTGCCAAGTCAGAGACCTCCCTCTGCTTTCTAGAGCTGTAAGATTATTACACCAGTAAGAACTAGTCTGGTCTGGGGGCTGGGTGTAGTTCAGTATTGCCAAGTTAAGCCTTTGGTACCCCTTGCCTATGTGGGTCGTGCACCCCAGGCCAAGACCATCTCCTGGCACCTTGGAAAGGCAGCGTTAGGCTTTGATGGAAGATGTCCTGCAGCTAACTTTGAATTTACTGCGCCTGGCGTTCGTAACGCCTCATTAGCTCGCTCCTGCCAGCTCCTCGCAACACGTCAGGACGCGGTCCCTTGCTTCTCATCATTCTCACCTCTATCATTCAGCGGTGAGAACTGTGTTGCCTGACCCTCTTGGCAGCACACATCGAGGTGACGTGTCCCCAAAACCTGGTCTCCCCAGATGCAGCTCAGCCATGGAAATCCCTGCTTTTCTTCATATTCTCCAGGTGGTTACCTGGAGAATTCTCCACTCCAGACTGATTTTCCTCTTCATCTACCACTACAACAAGCAAACAGCTAAGTCATCCGCTTGTCTCCCTGTTAAATCTTACAACAATTAGATTATTGGAGTTAAAGAGACTATATAGCTCAACTGCAGAGGAGATATTTATGTTGGGTAAAACTGACATGACTTTTAGGGATTCTTGGGATTTTTTTTTCATTATGTTGCATCTTTCCTCACAGCCCAAAGTATCTCTGTATGCAAGAGGATTTGTTGCTAAAATTCAGGTGTAAATATGCTGTAAATATTTAGCAAAGTGTAGTAAATCGTCTAGTTAATATGCTGGCAAAGAGCCGCTGGCTCTGATTGCTGTCTAAACAGAATTATCTTAGTGGTTGCAGCCGAGCAGGCAGCAGCATGTTTTGCTGTCTGAAGAGGGGTTTTTACCAATGAGTGTTGGCCATTGGTAAACCTACCCCCAGGTCCCCGTGAGCACCAGCACAGAGGTGCCAGCAACATTCCTCCATATAGTCCACACATATTGTGTGGACTATTCCTCCATATTGTGCCCCAGTAACACCTCCTTTTCACTTTTACCACTGGGCCCAAGTCATACTGCAGTCTCTGAAGAAATCAGATCGGGGAGAAAGAGGAGCTTTGGCTGGTTTAGTTTGGAAGTGGGTAAAAAGCTTCTCATGGGAAAAATTAGCAACCAGCTCCTCTGCCTAAAGGGAATTGGATTGTCAAAGTCACCCTTGACACAAGCAGAGAGCAAACAGCTCGATGGCATGGAGGGGTAACAGGAAAAACACACTGTTGTCACTACTGCTTCCCAAAAGATACCAGGGGTATTTGGCAGAGAGAGCTTTCTGTGATGCTGAAACAGCTTGGGTGACAATCCATGGGGAACCCCAGTTCATTAGTGTAAAAATTAATACACGACTTAAATGCTTCAGGATTGAAAACGTAATTACTGCACCAGGAATTTGTTATGTGTAGAAACATCCATTAAGAACCAGGAACAACCCAGGTGACAACAGAGCTTCAAAAGGTTAAAGAAACCAAGCCTGAAGACCTTTCATTTCTCCATGGAAGTATTTGCTCTATCTCTGGGGGCTCCTGCAATAGCGGCATGCGTTGGATGCTGCCCTCGGCCGTCCTGGTGCAGATGCCCAGGGACCCTGCAGGCGTTGCTGGTGCTCTGGCAGCGTTCCTGACAAGCTGCACGCATGCCAGTGACACACTGATGGACGTAATCTAACTGCCTGCTCCCTGTAGGAGAGCCAACATTTATCTTCACTCCCAGTGACTCCGCTCCTAGAGATAAATACACTCAGGAGCTGTCAGATGGAGGCAGCTGTAACATAGCTCTGATGTGCAAGTGTTGTCCTGCTTGAGCAAACAGTGGTAATGTCACTCTGGAAAGAAAAAGGCCTGTGTAGGTATATCACACGTTCAGGTAGGACCCTGCCAGGTACCTCACAGCTGCCACAAGCTGTAGCAGAGCCAGGATCAGTCTTACAGCAGTTGTCCCTTCATGTTAGCCATAGCAATGCTGCTTCCACTAGATGTATTGCTGCATGCCAAACAGCAAAGGAGCAAGGACTTTTCAAGACCAGCCCAAATCAAGACCAAGCAGAGACTCTGGGGAACCAGTTTCCATGGTGGCATATGTGAGCCCAGGAATATGAGACCATCAGACCTCAATAGAGGGGCAACCACAGGCAATCCCGATTTCATCAGCCCTGTTTTCCTTCCTTACCTAGATACACACACTGCCAGAACAGAGTGTCCTCTTGAGCTGATCAAGCACTACGGAGTAAGAAGAGAAAACCGAAAGCAGTGCCTACTTTCAGTGGATACCAGGAGGTTGTGCAAATGTTTACATGGAAGATTAATTCCTCCAGAGGCCAATTCCCTCAAAATGGTTGGGACAGAATATTTTCTGCAGGCACTGGGTATTTTTATTGCAGTAAGGTACACAAAAGGTCGCAAGAGCTGCCTCTTAGCTCACACAGTTAGGAAACATCCCCATAATCTTTTTCTCATAGACAGAAAGACTCACCTCTTAAGTCATTAATCCCCTAGAAGACAGACAGCAGCATGCAGGCACCGCATATCGCGATTAAAAGTCTCGGATAACTTTAGGGTGAAAGCCCACATTTCCTCCCTTCCTCATGGAGGAAGTCTCTGATGCTTAGCAATGCTTTCAAGAGACTTCAAACCAACCAAACACCACCAAAAATCCACTTCAGGCAGCCCCCTGCCCCTCTATGCAGCACTCCCCACTGCTGCACCTCAGCACCAGCGAGGACACAACCTCTCCCAGACCAGGAGCTCCCTTTATCTCCACTGCACAAAGCTAGTTTGCTAGGTTTTAGCTTTAAGCTCTACCTGGTATGTGGCACGTCCATCACGTTGCCCTCGTTCAGGCTTAGGCACCCTTTGCTGCCTGACACTCAAATTCAGCTGACACCACTGGAGTTGGGCTGCTGTGCTGCTACCCCTTGGACACAGCCATCCATTATGGTGCACGCGAGTCTGTCACCACGTCCCATTTGCTTCTCCACACCATATGTTAAATCAGTATGCTAAGCAGAATCATTTATCTTCTCGTTTTTAACATCTATCCTTTTTTATTATTGCTATTAGCCTTTTCCTATCCTTAAGAACACTTGAAAAATGTGGAGGGAGCAATGCCATGGCCCAAAGTCATGTTTTTGGGTCACTGCTGGAGCGGGTGCCTCTTTGGGGACGTTTTTGTGTCGGTTTGGTTTTTTTCTTTTAAGAACAGTGCTTCCCACTCTAACATCTAAGGCAACACGTTTGCAATCATAGTGGCAACATTTGGGGTGAAGGGATGTAAACAACAATATGTTATTGCATGAATATGTAATTCAAATGAGACTATGAAACAGCCAGTTCCCAACATGAACTTTTAACACAATTCTACATGATAAAACATTTTCAAAAATGCTAAGTTTTTAAGCCTCTTATTCCCTTAATCCATCTATGCCAAGCATGCAACATGATTACATTGCCGTATATGCATTAAAACACAATAATTGTATCATGTTTGCTCTGTTTTCCCCCATTCATCTTTTTAATTAAATTAGCCCTTTAGGAGTTTGCCCTTCAGGCAGCGAATTGAGTTTGTTTGAGAAATTAAAGGCATTAGGATGCTTTCTGAGACATGCAGAAGACATAACAGTGATTTCTAACCCTTTTTCTGAAAAGGTAGGATTCGCTCAAACAGCAGGGGAATAAATCACCCTCAGGCCGTTCTCAGATGCACATCATCTTCATCTTGTTTGCTTTGTTCATTGTGTCATACACGCATCATAGATTTCCACATACGCTGGTGGATTGGTGTCAGCGCTTGTTGCTAACAGTGCGTGCCCACAGGAAACCCAGGACAGACAACAACGCCTACTCTCACAGATTGCTGCTATGGAAGTTACTATGGCTAAAGGGCAATAATTTTTTTTTCCATTATGAAACAAAGTACAGTGTGATATTCTTTCCCCCAAAGAAAGAGAGCAAAGAAGTCAGCACTGCCAGACTTGTGCAGGCTTAGTGTGGGAGCGCTGATGCGCATTGACCCACTGCCAACATCGTCTCCCTAATCCCAGGGATGTAAAAATAAAAGACCTGCTTCTCCCATTTCTACCCGAAGCCACTGAGAGCAGGTCAAGCTTGGAACACTCACCCCTGTCCTCACTGCAACACCCCATGTCAGAACAGGTCACCCCCCCATCCCAGGGCTTTGTGGGATGGGATGCTACAAAACCAAGTAACACGAGTAAGGTTTCAAAGTAAGTAATTTTATCACAGCCTCTTAAATAGCACTTTTTAAAGTCAGGTGTTGAAGGAGGTGCAGAAGACAGTGGGTAGTATAACATGACCGAGAGCGTGACATGCCAGCGGAGCTGAACCTGCTCAAACCCATTTCCAGAGCATCACCGTGCTTCCTTCCTTCGCCTCCTTCGCTGGCTGCCATTTATACCAATCGCTGTCATTTTGTTTTCTTTAGATCTTTCGTTCTCCCATCTTCATCTTTGCTTCACCTGTCAGTTCTTATTCTGAAGTTTGAAACACGTCCTTTTATACCACAAGGGGAAAGTCACAAATCCAGCTGGGCTGGGTGGAAACATGGACGGAATGTGAAACTCTCGGAAGAAAAATAGTTTAATTAAGAGGTCACTTCTGAAAGGCTCTGTAGAAAGAACTACACACTCTGCACCTCCCAGAGCTCTCCTGATTTATCTGTCTAGTAGCAAAGGCTGAGCTGGCTCCAGTAGGATTTGAAAGCCAATCCTTGGCCACTAAGCAATCCTTACTTTTCTCACTCGTGGCAGATGGCAAAATCCAAATTCTTAGCTCGCAGGATTAGCTTCTGGCTTGTTCAGCGCTCTTTCCAAGGCTAAAAGCAACAAGATTAACAGGGATATAAACTTGGATTGTTTAACCTACATATTCCAGGCATTAAACCTGTGGAGACTGTTTATATCACCATAATTACTTTGATACAGGTTGTTAAAGCCAGATTCATTAGCTTAGGTTACAATGACCTATACAACATGCTTAAAACCTATTTATCCTATTAAAGAGATATAAAACTCACTTCCTTTCATGAGATGTCAGCAATTCTTGATTCATGATTTGGGCATGCTTTAAAAATAAAAGCAATTGCCTCTCTTACTATGGTAAAAGCCCACTGCCTCAAGGTTGCCACAATACATCTATAATTGAAGAGCAACAGCTCTAATCTTCAGCTTGGATGACAAAAGCATTGGCTATTGAAATACTGCCTGCGATGGCATCTGCATACCAGGCAGCACTACATCAGCTGACAAGTTTCGGCAGGAACGATTGCACCTCAGGCATCTCAGGATCCAATGTGCTGGGAGTTTCCTGGCAGTGGCAATACTTTCCATTTATGTATCCTAACACTTCTAAGAAACAACAAAATAAACCACCACCCTCCTGTTAATTTCCTTGCAAAGGCCAAGATCTTTTGTTTGAACACTTTTCCTTTGAAGCCTGGATGAATTTTATTTCAAATGTTCCTAGAAATATGATGACTCCATGATGTACAATACGCTTGGGTGTTGCATCATTTGGGGAATGCAGCTGGCTTCCAAATTTTGTCCCAGAAAGGATCCCAGAACCAGTCTCTTTAGGAAAAATGACCAAACTCATGTATTTGTCCCAAACTTTCTGTAAAAATGATTGGTGCGCAGATGGGTGCTGATGGCCAGATGAGGACTCTCCAATTCAAGCAAATGAAACGTGACCCATTTTAGTTGTATCTGTGCAATGCTGTGCCTGGACTAGTTAATTTACAGCAAAACCTGTGTGTTTTGACATCACCGAGATCTGAAAGTTCCCTGGAAGGATCCTTTTGATACAAAGAATACATACAAAAATTATAATGACTTTTCTTATGCAACTATAAACAAAAAAAACCCTCATACACGCCAGGGCACGCACTCATAGGAACAGGGAAGTTATTCCCTCTCTTCTCAGGATAGCAGGGACTCAAACTGGCAAAATCTGGAGATTCTCTAATATTCGTGTATATCTTAACAGTAAGAAGTCATTTTAACAGTCACAGAGTCAAATTTTAAATACTTTAGTTTAGAAATAACTAAGCTTCTGTTCATGCTCATTAAATTAGAAGAAGTGACTCTTCCCTTTCTCCCCATCCCTGTTTTCAGCCTCTACTAGTGAAAAATGGGCTTTAAGATTACCGTATGTATTTGATGCTATCTCGATGGCTTTGGCTTGAACAACGAAGTTGTGCATAAACATTACCAAGGCAGCCAGCCTAAAATGGCCTGATGCTCCTACAGAGCTTGAAAGAGGTTTAGGATTAATCCCTGTCCCCAGATGAATCCGTAACCCTCAGTGACCCAGAGCTCCCCACTCTCCTACGCCATCAGTTTTATCCAACGCAAAACTCACTGTCGGATCTCTCATTTGAGCACACTTTAAACTTTCACAGCCCTTTTCCTTACCTCCAGCCACGTGGACAGTGCCACACATTGACACTTCTTGAAATGCAGAGATGGTCCTTTGGCAGGTGGCCACCAAAACTTCTGCACCATGGCTTTCTGCCATGGCCAGCCAGTGACATAACCACAAAAACACCTGATATTTTACCTCTCTTCCCCAGCTTGCAATGCTAGAAGCATGCATTGGATATGATTGTCATCAGGGGCCCCATAAAGAGGACAAATAAATCCGGAATAAAAAAAGTTATAAAAACAAATGACATTATAACTCACCTTTTGTCTCACCAAAGCTACATACCTTAAAATCAATTGTTCACATGAAGTAAGAACAGATGTCAGCCAGAGTAATAAACACAGAGTAGGAAAGTGGGAGTCCCAGGACACCAGCCAGGGATTTGCTTGGTAAAAAGCATCTGACAGCATTTACTTGGTCACAACCTGCATTCCAGAGGCTGGATCAGAAGGATGTGTATAAAACGTACTCTTTAATCATGATTTCTGCAGCTTATAACCCCTTTTAAACTATACACGTGTGTTTTTAATATATAAACCCTTGATTAGTGTGGGGCATTAAGTGACATTTTAGAGTATTATTTATTAACCCTTTTTTAGGGCTACAGCCAATTTCTTCAATTTCTCACATGCTTTCCTTCATGCCATATGCTTTTTGTTGGAAATGTTACCTTTGAAAATAGACCCAAATCACGGTCGTTAGCTTGGGGGTTTTTTTAATGCATCCGTTTCCACTGCTAGAACTAAACATCTCTCTTCCCACCCCTAAAATAGCTTTGTATTAGATCAGCCTTTTACAGTAAGCAAAGGAGCATAACACCTAGACACTGGTCCTCGAGAGCACGAGCTAGCATCAGCGTTAACATCCACATGGGCGTGTTGGCCACAAACACCCACGATTTATTCTGCAGTTCTGCCAGCCTCACAGTTTGGATTATTTGCAATGCAAGCCATTAGCAAAAGAAGTTTACCTCTAATACTACAGCCCATTAAATGACACATAATTCAATTATGTGTTACAACAGAATTATTTTTAAAGCACAAAGTAAGATCCCCATAGGAACAAAACAATAACAATCTTTGATACCACAATTATTTGAGACTTGCTGAAATATCTTTGTAGTTAGGTGAAGAGATGTAAAATGACTATTTAGAACACAAATTTCCTGGGAAATAAAAGTAAAAAAATAAAATGAAATCAAATCTTCCATGTAGATGCCTCGTTTAATGTCTGCAATGTGCAAGATAATATTCCTATTAAGAAAGTGAAGGGGAGAAAAAAATTACATTTTATAGCCACAGCCAAATAACAAAGCAACAATTAAAGATTGTTATGAAGATTGTTACACAAAACAGCTAACTGGCTGCTAAGAGGAATCTTGGTTGTTTAATGTGCCTAAGGGCAAAATTCCAGCCCACCTAAGTTACACCTAAATTGGGTGTTAAGTGAAAAACAACTACCTGCATTCAAGATGGAGATGGAGACAGGCTGACTGACAGCAAGTTCCCTCACCCTGAAGGTAGCCAAAATTTAGAGGTTGCCACCCAGCGCACCCCTGGCTCGGCACCCCATTGCACCTGCTTTTCCTTTCAGCTCACAAGCTGCCTTTGAGCCATTTGGGATTGTGTCCTGCCCGAAACAAGGCACCGACTGCCATCTTGCCCCTTCTCCCTGAAGAAGGTCCCCCACCACCTTCCTCCTCCGTGCTCTCCTACTATGGGAACGAGGGCAGCCCGAGAAGGGAGGGGCTGTAGCACTGGTCCCCAAAAAGCACAAAGGGTCCGATGAGACAGAAAGTCACAACAATCCACTTACCATTATTTTTTTTTTATTATGCACTTTTGCTGACAAATAAAAAAATTGGGAAATAGATAAAGGAAGAAATGTGCAGAGAGAGACAAATAGTCCCAGATTTTCTGAAGAAAAACATTTTTGGTCACACTTTCTCAAAGGAAAGCAAAAGTCCGTAATCAGGGGACTGATACGAACCCACAAGGAGATAAGCCTCAGTAGCAAAAGCAGTAATCATGACAAAACGTACAGGACAGGAGGATTTCCACACTGGGGCACAAATTAAAACAGCAGGCCAAGTCTGCTGAGCATCCTCTGTGCATTTACAGGAGTCTTGTATAGATGTAAAAGATACAGGAAGGAGATGGAAGAAATACTACAGACACAAATTAAATTGTGATTTCGTTCAGTTGACTGCAAGAGTACATCACACAAGTAAGATTATGACAGAAGACCAGAAGTTGCTCAGAAAGGAAAGGAAAATTGCATCTACATTTAAAGTCCAGAATGTAACGACTTTTAATTTCTCATCATCAGAAAAGAAATGCATCTTGTCGAAGCAAGGCACAGGACAGATGGCCAAACCAGGGAACTCAGGGGGATGAGGCTTTCTTTCAAAATATCACAGCCTTCCAAAGCCTGAGGATGTGACGGGCAATGCAAAAAGGGAGTGGGCTAGGAAAAAAAATAGGCGAGCTGCCTGACTTCTTGGCACTGGTGAAGGTTTTATGGTACAGGGTGCATGGGCAACCAGCAGCAGGGAGGGGACCTGGTGCTCCTAGAATAGATTTAGGGAAGGGGAGTCACCAAAATCTATCAGAAGATGGACACTGGACCCCAGTAAAGCCAACCTGAAGAATGACTGATCTTGGAGGAGCGAACACAAACTCTCCCCAAAGCAGAGGGAGACACAGGAAGGTGTCAGAAGAAACGGGCAAAAACGTGAGTTCTTCATAAACCCAGAACCAATAAGGAACTGTACAAAAAGCCGAAGTGAGATCAGAGTTTGCTAATAATTAAAGAAGCACAGGCATATACAGGCAATGCACAGAATGACCAAGACAATATCAAATTAGCAGCTGATACACTCGCTGTTACCTTTTCTAATACTGTAGGAAGGAGACTGCTTCTTTGTGAAGGTCTTGATCTGTCTTTGTTCATTTTTCCCCCCAACTAATTTATGTTGCTTAGTCTAGCAAAGAGGACACATTATAAACATCACAACTATACTTCACAAAATTTGGGGGAAAAAAGGTCAATCATTTCTCAGATCCAACAGCAACAGAACCAAAGAAACCCCAAATGTATTAGGCTGAAGCTGCAGTGAGAAAGATTTGCATTAGACATTTCCTATCATTGGAAAGATTTAGAATATACACAACTCTATAATGTTTAAGAAGGTTGTTGACTCTTAAGGATTTTTTATTTGTCTGTTTTAAAAAACAGGTTATACATCTGTCTCTGTTGGTGGTGCCTTTTGAAGCAGACAGGAACTACATAACCTCACGAGATACCTTACACAGAAGGCAGGATACAAAAACATCAGGAAAACATTGAAATTCCTCCAAAAAGGCCCCATCTGGGGATGGCTTTCTATTTCTGTTTATCCACCACTTTTCCTGAACATTACTCTTAACACAAAGATTTACCTCTGTTTGCAAGGCAGCGTAAACGCAATTTAGCAAAGACAGTACAATAAATAGCAGCGTCTTAAAATAGAGTTTTTCCCAGTTATCTCATCATGTAAGACAAATGCTGATGGATACCTCAGAGATTCTTGCTTTCAGCTTCTGATGTTCTCAGCGCCCTTGGGACAAACTCAGTACTCAGCATCTTACTGATGAAAAAGTCATAGAACCAGAGAGGAAAGTAGCAGAAGATGCAGAGGGGCACATAAGCCCCTTTGCCAGGGGTATACAAGCCGTGTGGTCTCTTGGCCAGCAAAGCGTGCAGGATAGCACTCAGCACAGGGGAGAGGTTGGCATCACAGTACATGGGCATGTGCAGGAGGTAGCTCTTCAGCCCCAGGAGGTAGTCCTCACCATAGTCTCGCCTTGTGTCTGCTGGGAGGTTCTCCATCAGCTCTTTTTCTTGCTTATCCCACAGGTCGGATGTGCCTTGTATACCTGCAGTAGCAACATCACAAGATAGCAAGTGGGTTTGGGGCTGAATTAAAAAAAATTCATCTATAACTAATAGTCAATAAGTTGTTCTCCACCACCACCCTGATTCACAGTTGTTCTAAACTGGGTCAGTGAAGAACAGACAAAACAGCTGGTTAGCTGCGAGTCCTTTTACCTGGAAGAGAAGGGAAAGCACAAAGCACAGACTACACAAAAAGCATGGGGTTCACGCACCATTTGGTTACCAGCTCTACCTAAAAATGCGCTCTCACAACCAAGTCAGCATTTTTACCTTCCCCGCCCCCCTTTGACATTCTGTCCTTATTTATTTTGTGTGTGTTTCTAATCAGTATTTATTAACAGATGTGAGTGACTGAGGAAAGACAGGCAAACTAAGACAAACAGGATGCACTTGGGTTGGTCAAGTGCTAAGCTCCTCTTTCATGAGTGACATTAGTATTTCAATAACTAGTTTGATGAAGTATAAGGCTTGTATTAGGCCAGATTTTAATAAATAAATAAATAAATCTATTTCCCCCCCCCCGTCTGCATCACGTAAGAATGAAAGCAGTGGCATTTCCAATGCATTTATTGCCTAACTATCATGAATTAAGCATTGCAAATAAAGAAAAATCTTTAAATAAGTATTTAAATCTCTGTCCTGGTTTCAGCAGGGATAGAGTTAATTTCCTTCCTAGCAGCTGGTACAGTGCTGTGTTTTGGATTTAGGATGAGAATAATGTTGATAACACACTGATGTTTTAGTTGTTGCTAAGCAGTGCTTTTCAGCTTCCCACGCTCTACCAACTGAGAAGGCTGGAGGTGCACAAGAAGCTG
>NW_008825558.1:2664610-2665650 GCF_000699105.1 Pygoscelis adeliae | reverse complement strand
ATTTTATTTCAATTATTAAACTGTTTTTATCTCAACCCACAAGTTTTTCTCACTTCTACTCTTCCAATTCTCTCCCCCATCCCACCGGGTGGGGGGGAGTGAGCAAATGGCTGCGTGGTGCTCAGTTGCCGACTAAGGTTAAACCGCGACAATCTCAAATACCAGGACTTGTTTTGATGCATGTTCTCATCCAGAACTCTGACAACAGCTAAGTGGGGCCCTGAAGGTAAAACCCCTGGCAGGTACCACTGACCACATGGGCACTGTCAGAGCCCAGTGCCCCGCAGAGCCCCTCCCCAGGAGGGGAGGCATTCAAGGACATGGGGTTTTATGAAAGACTATTTTGCTTTCATCAGCATAAAAAAATTGTCTCCATGAAGTCACCAGGATTCCCTGAGTAGGCAGCAGCAGGACTTGATGTTGTCCTCAGGTAGCTGCCAGGCACGTCCACAGAGCAGGGACCTGCGTGACACCCACCCTGCTCCCACATGGGCACAGGGTACAGCAGGAGATGAGTCTGTAACAGATGGGCTCTGCGGAACATGCTCAGAGTGGTGGAGGGACGATTTGGAAGAGAAAGCAGCAGAAGCACAGCAGGGGGAAGGAGTGGAGAGGAAAGCTCAGGACTACATAGAGTAATATTGACAGCAAGTAAGCAGTATGACAGGTATTGCTGCAGATACTTTGATGCAAGACTGAGCAGCTCAATAAAGAGAGCTCTGATATTGAGAGGGGTAAGACTGGCAGTGAGTCCTGAAGCTCTCATGCAGGGCAAGCAAGCCATAACACTCAAACCAACCACACAGTGATGCTAGGTTTTTTTAACCTCAAAGCTAGAGCAGAAGGAAAGCACCAATTGCCTGAACAGTGCCCTGTCTCAAAGCAAAGAGAGCTCTCCCTTCTGCCCAGGAGAAGGGCAGAGGCAGGCAGTGTGCAGAACTGGAGGGAACAGCTCTCACAAAAAATGCAGATCTTTTTTTCCCATTCTTCATGTTGGTTATGGAAATTAGTATGACTGCTGAGAATCTGGGCAGGGCTCT
>NW_008825558.1:2650661-2664573 GCF_000699105.1 Pygoscelis adeliae | reverse complement strand
CAAAGAACTACCCAAAATGTCAAATACCAACCTGTTCGGAAGCCTGACGGATGAATTGTAGCAACTTTAATTCCCCATTTGGAAAGCTCTTGTCTCATTACTCCAGAAAACATGGACAGAGCTGCTTTTGATGCACCATATGCAGCATACCTCGGTAGTGGAATGCCTCCTGCAGGAGCAATATAAACATGATAAAGCTCAATGGCAGCTCTTTCCAGCCTTTATTTTTGTGATTTAGAAGGAAGATTATAGCGCAACCAAAATTATGCGGCTCTCACTGAGGTTAAAGACAAGTCAGTGAGGGAATAATTTCTTTCTGGAGGTTAAAAAAAGTGAAAGCTGTAAATGAGCAGTCGCTTATAGCAGTTATGCTCAGTAACACCTGATAAGACACCTTCTATGGCAGAAAAAAAAAACTGTACTGCATTCAAGGGTAAAAACTGCTGAAAGTTACAACTGTTGGTTTCAGAAACACAGATAATGTTTTAGTTCATATAAATAGTGAAAAAATAGTTTAATGCCACTGTTCTTGTCACTGTAACACGAATTTCAAGCTCCTACTATAAACCACAATTACAACAGGGTAAGTAATCTCAATTCTAGCTTTATAAAGCCAACTTATCTTCCAGTTCTTTCCAGCTAGTTTCAGAAAGACCAGAGACAACAGCACAAGAGTGGGGAAAACCTCTGTGGACAAACCAAAGCTGGAATCACATCCCCCGGGTGACAGGACTCTGAGACCCATCATGGAAGCAGATCCCCTGCCTATAGTTATATCCTATCTTCTCCAATCCCAGCAGCATTTGTTCAGATGGAGAAGATAGAAAACAGCCAGTATTTTAGGTGAGTTTAAAATAAATCCATATGTTTACAAAACAAAAGCTTCCAGAAAATAGTATCTTCCAAATACAGAGATTTCCTCTGTTCCAGAAACTGGCAGACTGTCCCTTCTGCAGCTTTAGAAAAATCCAAAGATGCTTTGATTTGAGCATCTTCCCCTTCTTCAGCCCCCGCCACTTTCTCCACAAGGTTGGTGTTATCACCACACAGAGTATCACTGCTAGATTTAGGGGTCATCACAGCCACCACAGGCTGTGTGGGCACAGCAGGGAGGAGGGAACAGAACGGGCAACCCCTTCTCCTTGAGGCACGTCACTCCTCCTGCCTACATGGACAGTTGGGCACATCCTCCGGTACAGCCTCCGTTTCAAACATTACACATTTATCTCAATGTATTTGAATCTTTTAAAAGAAAATACTTTGATACAAGGGAATTTTCAGGTAAGCCGCTGGTGCCATTTATTGGGTTTTGTACTGCAACGACCAAGGTATCACGGGAGCTTCTTACACAGAGTCATTCCTTTGAAGAAGTCAGGCCAATTATATGTTAATTATTCTTCTGTATGCATCTGAATAAGTTTGAGTTTCAATTGGTTTGAGCCAATTGAATCACATACTTTTTCCCTCTGAGGTCAGGCTAACCTCAAGTCCAGTTAAATTAGCTCTACACAGGCAGGAATAGATTCGGCACAATGAGACCTCGCTAACTTTTCTGCTAATGTTTTACCAAAGGACCCTCAGACCCTGCATTAAGAAGAAGCTATTTACCCAAACCAGCCCGCATGCAAGATCTGTGCGAACACCTCTAGTTTAAGCAGGGTCATTATCAACTCCTGTAAGGGCAAATCACTCAGAATAGGGAAGCTCTCCATTTATCCCTGCAAGGCAGCTTAGGGATTCATGCCAAGAATTAAGACACCTGCCCCAAAACACCAAAAGCACAAGCTTCAGTTGGGTGCTCAGAGAAAACAGAGGTCTGTCCTCTGTCGCTGTGCTTGCAAGGGCTGGTGGGCAGAGCAGCACCAGAAAGGTCCTTCTGATAATTCAGTCCTGATTTCTTTAAGTGTCAGCAATGAACCATAAACACAGGCATGCGGATACAAAATATACTTGGAATTAAAAAAAGAAAACAGAAGACGGCAGCGTCAAAGCTAGGCTGAGGCCACATCCTCAACGTAAGCCATGAATACAAGGTAATGCTTGTACGAGCCACCTCGGCAATACAGCAGGATTGGAGTGGACACCAACTGCGCAGAAATAAGGGTGCAAGAAGACAAGGCAAAGGAAAATTTGGGAAGCAGATGATATGGTAAATCCCTAAGAGGTCTTAAACTAAAATACTTTCCAGCATCATGACAGCCTGCTTCTAGCAGGTCTCAAAGGAGCATTCTTGCTTCTCAGCTGTTGGCTACCAGATACTGTTACTTCTGTTCCTACATCTTAGCATCCCAGCTGTCCCCCTAGAATAGAAGGTCATGTTATGAAGGCATATATATAGTAAGCACAGGATCCAATTTATGGGACAAAACTGGAGTGCATACTATGTGCTGCTAATCATTTTGAAAAAAGTTATTTTATCAATAAAAAATACCATTTTGCTGATATGTTAGGCTAAAGTATTTTTAAGAAGATAAACAAAATGTTTTTAAAGAAATATAAAACACACACTCTCTCCAGGTCCCAGGTTATTAGCAGACCACGCTCTGGGGCTGTGCGCTGGGGAAAGAATCATAGGATGAGGCAAAAAATAAAGCTGCCTTCTGCTCTTGAAGAACTAAATGTTTCTCTTCAGCAGGTGTTTTATCATTGTGCTTTCTCACTCTAACTATAGTACTTGAGCCCTACAAGGGTTCAGAGGTGGAGCTGCCCAACTGAAATATCTAACATTAACTACAGACTGTTACAAATGGCAATTGTCATGAACATACCCAAAATATATTTATGCTTCAATTTTAACCCAAAGTATTAAAAAAAGGCCAAAACTTTAGCTCTAACCAGCCCAAATGAAAGAAAACCTGTCTCTGTGTAAGACAGACAGCTTTGGGGCATCTCCACGATGTGGTTCAATGACAAACAAACTGAGGTGGTCACAGACTTCTGCTGGAACATGTTAGAAACGTCTACAATTTACCACCCATCTTTCTGGAAGCTCACAAAGCTATCACTCATAGCATCTGATCTGAATTTGACTGTCTTTTATAGAACAGTGTCTTTTTATCCATATTAAGCTCTTCTGCTTTAAGGGCTGGTTGCTGGGAATAGTCTCCCAAACAAAAGAAAAACCTGCACTTATTACCTAGATACCAATTCCCTAGGTGTATTGACAAGCAAGACTGACCAACACCTTCCTCAGCATTTTTGCCAAGGAAGATAGTTGTTTCTCCTGTTACACCAGAAATTTATTTGGTGCTTTAGTTCAGCTCACCTGCCATGCTGGACATGTTAACCAGCCTCCCCTGGGATTTCCGAAGTAATGGTAAGAAGGTCTTGGACACCTCTACAGCCCCAAAGAAATTCACCTCCATGCACTGTCTGTATGTGCTCACGGGGAGCAGCTCACCATCGGCGGGGAAGCCCAGGATGCCTGCATTGTTCACGACTCCCCACAGCCCTGGGAAGAGGAGAAAACACAGGGCTGCTATACAGCAGGAAATCAACTCCATAAGATTAAACTGATGAGCTGGGTGGTGCCTCCAGATCAAGGCAGAGATGATCCGCAGCTACAGATACTCAGTACCCACTCCATGAACAGTCATCACCATTTTTCATACATCCCAGAAATCAGGACCCAATCTGCCCACAGACTGAGCGGTGGAAATGACCTGCACACATAAGCCATGATGCAGCCAACAGGTAAGAGATGTACCTTGCAAGCAGGTACATTAATACCCCCATTAGAATGGTAAAAAAGCCATACCTGCATTTTGCACCTTCTCTGAGACTTTTAGATAGGCTTCTTTGACTTGGGTGGCATTGGTTATATCCAGCTGCAGGAGAGAGAGTCTCCGAGAACAGGTCCGTCTTAGTTCCTCAGCTCCAGGTCCATCCTTATTCAAAACCCCAGCAAACACCACGAAACCTAAGTTATCCAGGTATTTAGCCAGTGCATGTCCAATCCCAGTGTCGCTTCCTGAAAGCATCAAAAAGACATTTGAAAAGTAGGTCTGTCCTAAACCATCATCTAAAAAAAATAAAATTGGAAATACATGGAAATGTAACCAAAAAGATGATGAAATAAAGTCACTGAAATAGATCTGAACCTTTCTTCCTACTGTCATGTGTGAAGGTTTAAGGAGCTGGAACTTTGCATGTTCCATAAAGATTGATAGACCATGTCCTCTTGGCCCAGAGCTGATGGCATCAGCTCATGATTTCCCACTGAGAGGCTAAGATTTATGGAACTAAAACCCCAGATTGGTTTTATACAAATATTCAGACAGAAACCTCATAACAAAAGTATCTAAGAAAAAAAAAAAAACAGAAAAAAAACACACAAGTACTTTAATTTGAAATCTCAGATGGACAAAGCAATTACAGAGCATTAGAATTCAAAGAAATTGTTGGGTATTATTTCTTAATTTAAAGAAGTTGCATTATTTTATTCAAACATCTACTATATCTGGATCCTTCTGAAAAACACCTTTTGGTCACAGGCTGCCACCAAGACAAAGTCAAGCAACTGTTTCTTTACCTGCAAAGCAGTTCAATGCTTTCAAATCCTAAGAAAGCCTCAGAATGGCATTTTTGGGCTAAGCCAAATAACACCAGCTATTTAATTCATGTAAACTTGCATCAGAACTTCTCTTGTTCTCTCTATCCTCCTCTAAACTTATTCCCAAACTTTTTACATCTAAAGCAATGAACTACTAAATGCAGGAAGCACCATTAAAGCAAACGCACAATGATCTCTGCGATCACAATCGTGCAGTTCCTCCCACCAGGTAAGAATGATGATTTAACAAGTGACTGGGTTGATTCACAAGTCTCCCCCTTTGACACAGTATTTTGCTGCCACTATCTTAAGATACTTTTAAGCATTTTCTCTGCCAGTGTCTTTTTCAATTCCAGTTTCCGTTCTTCCCATCTACAGAGAATCATCTTAGAGAGAGAGGAAACTTCTCACCCATCTGCCCACCAAGACTCCCAGTGAAGTGATACAGGGCTCTGCTACAGACAGGGAAGGAGTTTACAGGGACTGTGCTGCAGGAGTTTTGCAAAGGACAATATCAGGAGGAAAATGAGTAAGAAATTAATGCAGTTTTTACACTGTAAAGCAGAGATACATCAGCATGTCCCATGATACCGCACCGCACCCTTCACTATAACTGCGGCAAAGAAAGCTCCCAGATGCTGATGTGCACCGAGATCTGTGGAGCTATCCCAGGGCTTGGCTATCTCCTGCAATAGCAATTTGTCACACAAATGCTCAGCTTCCAAACCCATCTGCATGGCTGGAAACCTGAATGCGGGACAAAGGGCTGGGACTCCTGCCAGTTTTTTGACTATTTCCTCATTTGTGAAAGAGCAGCGATACTCCCCACTTAACCCTACCAGAAACTTATGAGGGTTAGTCTGTGATTTTGGCACACCGAGGCCGATATTATCATAGTTATTCACAGGCCTGCTCCTGCGCTCAAGATCCATAGTCAAGAGTCTTTTTGGCAGTCAAATTCTAATCTTAATCATGCTAGATCTTCATTTCTGGGTTCTGTCTTTTAACTGGGGCTTTAGTCCTGAAAAGTGAAAAAAATTAATTCCAAGTGACTTGAAAGAAATATGTACTAAATGCCTGGATCAATCAGTGCAAGATGTTCAAAAGAATTACTCATGCTCTACTTAATTCTTTAAAAAAAAAAAATGCTTTTTAACATTTTTGAAGTCTGCAGTTTGTTGAAGATGCACCAGAGCACCACATATATCACACTTAGCTTCTTGCAGCCCTGACCTGAAAGAGAACAAACCTGCATTCTTGGAATTCCCCAAAGAGACATGAAGAGGCCTGCAAATATCCCAAAGACGTGACAGGTTTCTGGGTTTGGGGGTGGGGTGTCTTTCCTTCTTTTTCTTTTAGTGAAAAACCCTATTTCTGGATCAAATCCTTCCCCTTTCTTTCTTCCCAGCAAGTACACAGCCACAGAGCTACATATTACTTAAGTTTTACAATGCAGATTTAACTTGGGAAGGGGCAGAGTGCTCAACAACTAGGGATGAGTGCACCAACCCCGAGAAGGAAATAAAAAGTTTATCTGTGCCTGCCACTGGGTTTGTCCCCAGCTTTTATCAAAACAAGTCTGATTTGAGTTTCAGACCTGTTATTGAAGTCCAGAGAAACTTTACCCTTCAACTCATAAAATTCAAACAGTAGTTAGGTCTCTATGGGGAAGAAATAGAGAATTCCCTCCTCTCCTTGTTTCTATGTCAAAAATAATGTTTTGTGAATTATTAGAAGATTTATTATAAGAAAGGCAGTCAGTACTGACTGTAACTGAATCGTTACTGAGAATTTATCATCAACTCACACTAAGCATCAGAAACACCAAGTTACACAACAAGAATGAAAAGACCAGGTTAACTGGAGAAATTAATCACGCTGCACACAGAATAACCAAGGCAAGAATTTTACAATTCCTGCTACTTCGGATCTTCATGGTAATTTAATTTTTAGGGAAGCTGGTTATTGGGTCTACCAAACTACACTAAAGTGTTCACGTGCCCAGGAGCTTCTGTTTAAGGACACTGAAGCACTCACTCCCAGCAAGAGGATCAATAGAAATGTTTCACCAATGACTTTAAGACTGCTCACATCCCCGCATTTATTCATGTGAAAAAGAATTTTGACAACTGTACACAGTTTCCCTTATTGTGGTACTCCGATGAACTGCCGGCTTAAACAAATAATGCACAGTGGTACCCATACAAGGGACATCCAAAGAGGACCAGAACAATATTTGACAAAACCCAGGGAGAGAAGCACAGAGATTACTCCATCCTCTGGCCAAAGGCAGCCGTCTCACGAGTGATATGTGGCAGCTGCTCAGAGCACAGCAGCACTCCTCAACCCCGCAGGGCTGAAAGGGGAGAAAAAGAAGAAAATAAATCACCATTTCCCATGAAATGCCTGCCTCAGGTCTTGTTTAAATTGGAGAAAGTGACACCAGAATTGATTTAAAGGCACCTTGCACCTGCACATGCATGCAGACACACATCCTACAGTTGGTAAAGGGAAGAGTACTGCAATCAGAGCAACTTAACCAAGAAACATGTTGATTAAAACTTTCATTTCAGTTGATGGAGGGTTTGATTGATTGCATATCAGTCTGGATTCAAATAAAGACCAAGAAGAGCCTCCTCAGATGCGTCAGCTGTCAGAGGTGTCCGAACTTGCATTTCTTCAGGACAGTTGCAGCATAGGTACAAAGAAAGCACATCCACTTGCTGGAATATACTTAAATGCTCTTCACTCCCCTATAGTGCTCTAATTCAAATGTAGAGCAGGTAAGCTCTGAGAGAGCGCTCTTTCCTGAAGAACTGCAGTCTTACAAAAGTAAGAAGATGCCCAAGTGCAAGCGCAACCCCTGTGTCTGCAGGGGTGGAAAAGGGCTGCTCCCTATTCCCCCCTGCCTGATACCCATCTTCATCTGATACACCTGCAGGGAGAAACCCAGCTGGCAGATAAACCACAAGGGGAGAACTTGCTGCTCTTCTTGTCCTTTTTTAACTTTTATGTTTAATCCCCATATTAATGCTTGCTAGGCAAATGTAAATTATTTCCAGGTGTCCCTATAAAATGAAATTAAATTCTGCAAGAAATAGCTATATAAACCAAAGCAACTTAATTCAGCTTTCCAGAGGGGAAAAATAGAAAATAAAACAAAAAAGAGCAAGCTAACAGTGCAAGAAGCAGTTAGCAGGCACTCTGGTTTAAAGGTTTGATTAACACAAAGAAACAACATTTAAAGTTTTAGAAGAAACAGGAGAAAAGCCATAAAACCACAAAAATGCCATCTCTGCAAACTAAAAGTGGGTTTTGAGTAGATCAGAGTGTTAATAGAGACTGAATTCATTAGCTCCGAACTTTCACTGCTAGCGAAGGAAATTACTCACTCCCAAATGATTTCACACAGTTTCAAAGAGATGGCACCAAACCAGTGTCCTGAAATATATGCATGATATACACAGTACACACTGTGTAAACACACACACAAAAGGTATCCATACATCCGTCACCAGGGCAATAAATTCAAGTAAAGAAAAGTAATGTATTAATGTAGTGTTCCGAGGGCTTCCAGAAATTAATGTCTCTCCTAAAAAGTTAGACCATCATAAGTATTCTTATGCTTTTTGCACCAGTTAATTTCACAAGTATGTCTAAAAAGCTACTTGTAAAGATTAAATGAGACACTAAAAAATAATAGCATCTATTAAGATGCTTTTCTACTTAATTTCAGAACACTTATTTACCTGGAAAAAACATCTCTGGCAAAGCAAATAAAATAAGCAAAAAAAATTAAAGAAAACCTTACAAGCATGCATTTCATAGATACCTAACCCGAGAACACAAAGTTTTCCAGCCCACTTGTGAGAAAAGCCAGTTTTTGCTTCCCAGAGCACATCTGCAGCACCTTACCTGTGATGAGCACAGCTTTGTCACCCACAGGCAGCAGCACCCGGCCACCCAGGTACACAGAGGAGACGAGGCTCGTGGCACAAAACACCACCAGCCCTCCGCCAGCACCCAGCGTGGCCACGCACGGCAGCCCCAGCAAGGCAGGCAGGAGGCTCCAGACCAGCACATTTGCTTTCTCCGCTGAGCTCCTCTTGGCCATGCAGAGCAGAGTCACCCCAAAAAGCAAGGTGACGCCCACACAGAGCCATCCAAGGGGGCTGCCGGCAAGAGCATCCATTGGCAGGGGCGAGAAGCAGACACACACACCCCACCACCAGCTGGGTAAAAGCAGGTGTTGCTACATGCAGCTCATGTTATATAGGAGCAGGGGGTGGGGCAGAGAAAGGGGACTCTGTTTAAATGTTTGACATAATCTCACTTACCCTTGGCATCAGCAAGAAGCAGAAGCTTTCCTTTTCTTACCTTTTATTCCTTCTGCCTGAAAGCTCCACCTTCTGAATAATATGCTGGCTGGATAATGATTGACAGCACTGGATATAGACATGATGTAGCAAGTGCTGGCTTCAAGGAAAAATTAACTGCTATATGTTTTAGATGTTTAAAGTACATTTTCCTAGATAGCAAAAAAAGAACAGCTTCCTTTATGGGAAATAGTTGGAATTTCCTGCCTAAAAACTTGGGGTGTAGTTTCAGTAGAACTGATTTTTGATGGGCAGTGAAAAAAATTAGTCAGGACAGGGTTATTTACTCTGTGTAGTGCAAACTGTGTGGTTAGCGTTGGGCTTTATCACACATGGGCCACCCTCCTCTTTCAACAAAAAGCCCAAAATGACCTTCCCTGCTTTAGTGCATACCTTTGGCTATTTACCTACTCCACATTCAGCAAATACCTATGGTTAATTGACATTCAAGGGGGTCTGGGAGGCTGGGAAGGGGTGATTGCTGGTTTGCCATTAAGGGCACTTTGTTAAGTGAACACACGTAACACACCTGAGATTGAGTCTTCAGCTGACCTCCAGTGATAACATTTGCCTTAGTTTTGACAGGAATCACTGGTTCAATACCCACAACAAGTTGGGGGGAAAAAATGTAATCAATTAAATATATTTGAGAGATTTAACACCTACGGTGGTGTACTCTGAAAGTTATTTAAACAATAAGAAAATTTTAAAATCCAGCTAAAAGGATTGAAATACAACTTATGCATATTTAACCCTGTTTAAAAATCCCTGCTAATTGGTTTGAGAGACGAGCCTAAGTTATCACGCAACAGCTAACATGATGTAGCTGGTTTTCCGAAAGAAAATGAAGTGCTGACCTATTTTATTTTAGACAGACACCGGAAGATTGAAGTGCAGGCTGCAAACATAGCATGAGACACAAGCACCTTTCCATTCCATTATTCCTTTGGGGTTTTAGGGGATGACAAACCTGTTGAATATAATTTTTTACAGCCAGTGAAAATGTTTACGTACCTCTATAGGTAATTTACATTAGAGATGAGGTCACTTTCTTAAAGGAACATGACCCTCGCGGTCTGCTTGTCACTCATTACTATTGTGAGCACTCATTCATCTATCCTCCCACTAGTGCACAAAGTGTAAGCTATTTTCACTTCTCTTGCCATTTGCTGCTTCTGCATTTAGTAGCACGCTGGTCTCAACAACAGTTATACCTTACCCTCTGTTAAGGCACCTTCTTAAAGATTTCCTTGGAGAATTTTGCTTTCTCTCCCTAATTGGTCTTTATCGCATGATTTAAATGATCACAAATGTGCTGGCATTTAAAGCATCCGCTCTCACACTTGAGGATACAGCAAGCTGGAGTTTGTGCATAGTGGGATGAGGGGCAGAAGTGACCACCTCCAGCCTGATGTCCGCCCTGACTCCCTTCAGCCTGTGGGGAGGGGACAGAGGTGGGCGAGGAGCCAAGCGGTGGTGGCCACCGTGCCTGGTCCCTGCAGAGCAATCTCCATTTGAGTCTTCCCCTCTGCTCCATGCTCCCCTGCCACGTCCCCCACCAAAATGCATATGTGCACGTGCACATCCTCTCCCTCACACACTGAATTGGAGGGTGGGGGCATATATGGACTGCTGGGGATGCCATAGGCATGCATTGTACACACACCTGCTGCTGTGTGCTGACACAACACCCGTCTGCACCCACAACACTGCAGAACGACTGTGGGAAGGGCTGGTGGGGACTGATCTCTGTCTGAATTAATGCTGACTTCATATTTTTAATATAAAATATAACCACTGAAGGCTTCTTTTAATGAGAAGCTGACCATGTGTTCACCCTGGTGTGTGAATAAAATTATATGTAAGTGCATACATCATACACACCATGAGACAGGTTGCTATCAGAAAGGGGGGTATGATCTAAAACTGTCTGAGAAACATTAATTTGGAGTACCCACCTCATGAACCCTCTGCACTTTCTCCGACGCCAGCAGAGACAGATTGCTGCTTGAGGATTTTTCAGCACAACTTTGCAACAAGATAATTTTCATCGTCTCATGCCCACTATCCATCTTAAGAAAGCATCTACTTTCCTCTCTACCACCTTAGTGTCTCCAGTTCTCACAGTTGTACATTAACACAAGATTGCAATTGAGTTTGCATTATTTCCTATTTCTTTATGCCATGCCTACTCATGCTATGAATATACACCCTTATCTCACCTCCTTCTTGGTAGTCTTGCTGGAAAAGATGTAGTTCCTCCAAATTATCAGGATGCTGCATCAACATGACATCTGTGTTACAAGGAGGATGGATTTGAGCTGATTGATTTTGAACTAAGCTTGACCTGGACATTTTTCTTTCTTCTCAGGTTTTCAGAGCCATCGCACAATAACTCAGTGCCCTGTCTGTCCCTTTATGCCCTGGCAATCTACATATTCTATACTGAAGCCTGAACACTGCTTCCATAGTCAGCGCATGCCAATGCCAAACAGCAGCAGAGGAACGATTCAGACCAGCCTCCTGACTGAACCGTTCTGTTGTGTGATTACTTACCCTCACTGAGCACTTTGATCTCTGTGCACGTTTCTGATGTTTCTAACCAGGGCTTTGCAGATCTCAAGTGTGCCCCACCATGTAAGTCTCTTCATGCTAAGTGATAACTTTTGAAGGTCAATTAAAGCAATGGCAAAAGAAGATGCCTTTCATGGAGAACGATCCTTCCATGGTAATGTGCAATAAGAACGTGGGAATACACAGAATCTCTTGAGTCCAAATCCAGCTTGTTTTTCTCCGAATTCTACAGTCGCAGCATCTTTCACCCTGTGTAGTGTCACTGCAGAAGACTTTCCCCAGGACAAAGCAAGGACACCTCTCCAATGTGTGGGATCTTTATCACAGGCATCCACTCATTGACTCCACATTCTCATTCTTTAGGCACAATCACCTCTTCCCAGATATTAATTCACTTCCTTCCCATTTCTCCAAGCTTTTCTCCTGTCATCCTTTGCTGGCTCTATATTTTTCAGCATGATGGCTGCAGCCTGTGCTTTCGATTTCTGTTCTTAACAAAAGAGGGCAAAATATTCAGGTTCCCCTGTTCCTTTGAAATGTGGTGGAGCTGAGCCTGTTCACAACTTCTTTGAAATGCACCACCAAGCTCTTTTTCTGCTCTACCTTGGTAATGAGCACTCTTCTGTCTTTACTTTTCATGGCTCCATTTCTGGTTCAGAAGTTTTCCTGCTGTTTATTTTTTTAAAGCCTCTGTGACTTTCCAGCATAGTAGAAGCTTCCAGTTCAACCATGAGGCCTTCAGCATGTCTCTGTTACCTTTCCCTGCATCGTTTTTCACTTCTTTGGCCACATTTCTCATGTGCTTGCTTTGCGCTTTCCAGCAATTTACTAGTCAACATTTTTCTTTTCAGCACTTTCCCTCTGTCCAGAAGTACCACGTGCCATATCCAATAGTTGCTGTCTGTTGATATTCTTCTGTCCCAGCTGCAACATTAATATATTGTCTAGAAGCATGAACAATTTTTACTACATGTCCAATCTCTATCTCAGCTTCCTCTGCCTCTGCCAGTCACAGATTTGTTTTTCAGTTCAGTCTAGAATTTCTCACAGAACTCTTCAGTTTTCCATTTTGCTCTATTTTGTTTGCTGATTCAGGCTTTTTCAGCTGTGCAACGCAATGACTGTCACTTCTGAGAGCCCCTGCTCCGTGTGCTTCGTGTGCTTTTGTGGCCTGGGTAAGGGATCTGCATTTCAAGTTCTGTAGGGAGGTTCTTCGCTACAAGGTTTTTCTTGGAAAATAACTTCAGCAGAAAATAGGTTGGAATCTGTTTCACCAAATAAGTCATTAACCAAGATAGAAAAATGATTCTCATGAGTAAATACATATATGAGCAGAAAAAATATGAAATTATTTACTTCGGTTGACTGCAGCTTCTGAGAGTACATTAACACCTTCATACATTTGGATTTTGGTGGACTTAATGGCTACACAAGCACTTGTCAGGCTGTAAGTCCTGGATGCAAAAGCTATTGAACTTGCATACACAAAACTCATCTGGGCAAACAGACTTTGCTCTCACAAATACTACTGAACTCCTATACAAAGGTTGAGATAATCCTCTGACTTCAGCCAGTTATCTCTTCATGCACTCAACCTGAAGCACATGAATTGTCCCAGTAAAGACAACAAAGCTATTAGTCTGCCTAAAGCTAGGAATGTAGCCAAGTAGCTTTGTGAATTAACGTCTCTGAACTCACAGGCATGCACCGAAAATGGGCAAAAAAAGATTATGTGCAACTGAAAATAAGGCTGTGTAACCTCTCCTTTGTCTTCAAACTATTTCTTTAATAGACCCTTAGGGAAAATAATTCCTGTCAAATAAAGTACGTATCCACTAAAAAAAAGTAAGAAATTTATTTTACCTCTAAGTCACTGGATATTTTGTTTTTAGAAATATAGTAATTGTAAAGACTGTAAATTCAGAGACAGACAGTAATTCCTGCAGATCATGCAGCAGTGAAGAAACAGTTGTAGCTCACCATTTCTGAATATTCATTTCTAACAAAAGCCAACGATAACAACAATAATAATTACTGCCTCAGTTAAATATCCTGTCACTTTCTCAAGTGTAAGAACCTCAGAGTGAGGAACTTCTGTACTGATGGCCAAACTGGACCTGTAAATCCTTTTGGCAGGTACCCATGCAACACACCCCTTAGCATTATACAATCTTCAAAAGAAATAATTGCAGCCTGCATTTCCCATGTGAATCCTCTGCAGCAGCTCTATCTTCGCTTTGAAGCAGTGGTATTTACATGAACTCTAATCACCCTTTGTAAGTTTTCTGCAATAGACAAAACATCTTAAATCAGAGAAATCATTAAGATTATGAGCACTCCTTTGTATTTGCAAGGGAGGTTTTCTTCTCTAACTCTCCAGACATCCACGGATCTCTAGGCTTTCAGGAAC
>NW_008825558.1:2642294-2649650 GCF_000699105.1 Pygoscelis adeliae | reverse complement strand
TTCCAAAATAAGTCATTTTTTATCAACCCAATTGTCATTATTTTCCAAAAAGAGGACAGAACCAGAAAACCTAAAGGCAATTAGGTACTCTTTAGGAAGTTAGCCAGGAATCATGTCTAGGTTATCCTCATCAGAAATTACACTTGCCTGCCTTTCTTCTGTCATCCAATAACATGAAACGGCTTTCACAGAACCATCAGTGTTAGAGAAGAAAAGATACTAGTTTATCTTAGTCCACTTCTCTGAGAGCAACAGACTCTTCCCTAAAATTTCCTTTGGTACATTCAGAGTAAAATTCCAGCCCTGCCTAGGACAGAGCACAGCATAGTGGTGCCTCAGTACATGAGAAATAAAGAAGTAAACTACACTCTGGACTGGAAGATTAGTTTGTTTTCCAACTAGATTTTTATTATATCTCTCTATTCCCTTCCCTTTCCTATGGCTTTGCCTCTCTGAAGTTAATGGTAGCATCTATGTGCCCAGAACACAAAGGATTTCCACATTTTTCTAGTCCACAGTCTGCTCATTTCTTTGCAGGTGCTTCCTGAAATGCAACTGCATTTTTGCCTGCCTTACTTCTAGACGGTTTCTCCTAACCACGAATTATATAGACCGTACTTACATCAGAAAAAAAATACACTTCTGCGTCTTCTTTCTGTAACTTTTCCTCCTGTATGTCTCCAAACAATGGCAGGTTGGAGAAACATCTGTTTTACATCCAACATTTTCCACACATGTTAACAGTAGACCACAAAATGTTTTCAAATATTTAGGTATTATCTGTGAAAAAGTTACATAATTTTTATCATAGTTAAATTCATAACCAGCAATGTGAATATGGAGGCAAACAGAAAATTAGGCATACATGGTAATCAAAAGTCTGATTAAAGCATGGGTAGACAAACTGAGTAGCTAAGACAGGTAACAGTAGTGATGGAGATGCAGACTTCAGCAATCCCAGCTCACCAGGGACTCCAGGTACACATGGTAGATTATTAATTCCCATTGAAACCTGGGCCCTACAGCACCCTTATAAATATTTAACCAAGTAGTGCCATCTTGCAGCTAGCATAAACACATACCTTTAATCAGACCTTTAAGTGCAATCTAGACATGGACCAACATTGTCCAAAGCAAGATTTTGACAAAAAAAATCCTCAACTCCAAGTCTAGCTGAACTTCTCTCTTTTGCCCCCAGAAAAGAGTCCCTTCAAAGTGGGGGGATTTACTACATCACCAACACAACTTGTCATCCATTGTAGACAGTGGCAACATTAAAAATAAATCACATACAACTTGGAGCCCCAGAAATTGTCTCTGAGCTCTGAGCACGGATTCTGCAAAGGGGATCAAAGAAAATGAGTGGTAGCATCTCCTCATCATCACTTGGGTTATTAACTATGCACACCTGTGACATGCCTCCCCTTCCATCTGCAAACCCTTAGAAACATCTCTGCCTCTCATAAACAGAATTCACTTATTTTTAGATTTCCCTCACAGTTACATCAGCTAGTCTTTGAAATGAAAGCCAAAGCAAAATGAGATGAAAAATGAGCGATGATTCAAAAAGCATTAAGTGATCAACCACGACAAAGTGTCACCTGCCCTGAACGCATTCTGTTTTCTGTCACTTGAAGGACAAATCCCTCGCTTCCGAATGGTGAAGCCATGTATTTTTCCTGTTGAGGAATCGTGACCTCACTCTGTGTGTAATCAATGACTTAGGTTATTTTGACTGAATGTGTGTTTGCTACATACTGAATGTCACTGATTTCTCCTTTAATGCTGCTGATCTGAAGGGCATTCCCCTCGCTTTTCAGCAATGTTTATGCTGCTTGTAAACTGCCGCAATCACGTTCTAATGTTGTCAGCGAGACCAGCTCTCTGTCAGGAATGACTTAATGATAGATGATCCTCCCGTGGAGCAGGGGGACAAACTAGATGACCTCTCAAGGTGCCTTTCAGGATCTGTGGGGGGTTTTGATGGTTCTATGGCAGGTAGCATTTTAGTTAAATGGTGTTTTTTCTTTAGGCAATCCACCAACTATGGAAAAATCTGTATACTCAGTGTCATTTTTTGTTGTTTTGTTTCCCTTTATTATATTGTCCATCTTAGACATTTTATATCATGCAGTAACCTTAACCCCGACTCAAAAATTGTTTAGATGTAAGCATATCTAATCCCATTAAAATCACTATGACTATCTTCACATAAAACTAGATAGAGGATTTAGTAGGTTGCTGAATGATGGTCCCAATACCCATTAGGTCTGAATGTTCCCTGAGAGCCCAAACCCACAGACGCCTACGTACATTCTTAAAAATAAACACAGATATTCATACAGAAGTAAAGAACAGAAATATTCATAACCATGTATTTAAACATGTGCACACCTGCAGAATTAGACCCTGTCTTAAAGACCTCCTCCACCTGGATTTGAGACATGCTAATAGATTCATGCAAATGAACCTACACCATAAAACTATTTATCCTGCTTTCCAGGTGACAAACCTATCAAGTGCAACTTTAATGAACTTCTCCAAGTTTTAGAGTCAGTATTAAAATATTGTCAAGCCCCAGGTGGAGGTCATACCTAAACAGGCACAGATTCTATGGGGATAAGTCTGCACAAGCACTTCACACTAATCATCCCTTGCAGGGGATTCCTTCCTGAGCTGTGCATAGTTGGTAACTTGTTTTATTAATACTGTGAACTATCACTTGACTTTTAATTTTCATTTCAAAACTGCTTTTTAACAACATATACGACAGCCTTAGGGCAAACCTCTCTCTTGGATGCATGCAAACTTCGCTAGAATCACTAAGGGCTATGCAGGCATAGCTTCAAAGGCAGATTTGGGACCTATAACTTTAATTCATCCACCAAATGGAGTTCCAAAATCCATTAAGGAAAAATAACTAGTAACCATCTGTCTTTATTCATCAGGCTGAAAGCAGTTAATCAAACCTAGTGGACATTTTTACTTTCTTCTTTCTCTCTCAACAGCTTTGAACACAGATGCAGCCTTCCCATAATTAAGCTGAGCATAGTAGCTCCTAGACAGATTAATTCTGGATAGCTTGTCAAAAATGTCAGATGGCATACAGGTTCTGTGTCTTGTCCCTGGGATTTCTGAGATTTTTATATTTATTTATATTTTTATATATATATATATGGGCAGATTCGGGACACAATTATTAAAATTAACAGCTATCTATAGCCCACGCTCTTAACCCATCACAATGACAGCGGCGTTAGGAGAAGCCATGCTCTATGATAAGGTGTATTTTTTCTCTCTCTGTTAGAGATGCAAGTCAGGGTATCACCTCCGCAGTGAACAAATGTCTCTGGGAACTGAACTGAAACACGGGATGCAAATGGCCACCAGAAGGAAGCTACTTTTACTCACTGCTGAACTACATTTTTACTAGTAAGTGAAGGGCAAAAATTTTTGTAAACTCATTGACAGTGTTCTGAATCAACCTAAAGATATTCCAAGTTACAGGAGTTATATTCTAACAAGCTGGAATATAATTAGACAGTTCATGCCTAACAACTATTCCAGACACATGTTTTTAGGAAAGTTCTCAGATATATGATATGATTTCTATTAACTTTAAAAGGATATACACAAGTATGCAAGGTGGCTTTTAGATCTCGATTACTATTAATAATGAGCTCATATGTGTTTTCAATTTCCCTTTTTCTGAGTTTTAACATTTTAAAGCAGAGAGCATCTCCAATTCTTAAGGATTTTATGTTACTTGTTAAATATTCTGGTCTTTCAATTTAATCTACAATCAAATTTATGGACTGAAACTAGGATTTAAAAGTACCAGCCTAGGAGCAATTTTTGCTTCCTTTAAACTGGGTTTTTATTTTATTTTTAAATAAAGTAAAAGCTCATGTCAAATATATCTTTGTGCTGTTAAAATTAGAATTTCAATGTCATATAAAAGTTTAAAAGTTCTTACCTTTATAACTGGTTACAGAGAAGAGTTGATTACTATTACGTTTGATTAAACAATGCAGTTTGCAAATGAGTTGTGCAAAATAAGGAGATACTGTCCCAGAGAAAGCTATTCAATGACTCTAGAAAAAAGACAGGCAGTGGGCTTTCAAAGTAGTCCTAAAAACCGGACCACAGGCAGTACTGCTAGAAATCAGCAGATACTGGCCAAACTTCAGGAGTCAAATTCAAATGAAATTAAAAAAATTACAGAAGTCTAAAACATGGAATCTGTTTATGTACTTAGGAGTATAATTTTCCCTCCATGTGTTTAATTGCTGATAACTGGTTCATCTATCAGTCTTCTATCCCCACAGATATATTCAAAATGGCAAATGGAAATGAGGCACCCAACTATACTTGGAAAAGTGGACAAGAATTAAGTAGCCTTAGTACCTCTAGATATTGGACTTTACAACAGAAAACGGAGAGGAAAGAGGTATTTTGAAGAAAAACTACGCTGGCATGATCTTTTTTTAAATGGCGCTCCTTTCCCTCAGGAATATTTAAGCACTTAGCTATCATAAATGCTCTAATACTGTTCCTACAGCACACATGAATGAACTGAAGCAAAGAGAGGTCGTCTTCTAATTAGTCAAAAAATCATAGATGAAAACTCCCGTATCATGGCACTCAGTCCCAGACCCTGCTGCTTGAATATGCTGTTGGTAGTGATCAACTTGACAGGAAGTGTTCTTTGAGTACAAGTAACCTAAAGACCATCAAATAATGTTTTACAGACATCATAACAGAGTTTAAAGGTCAGCAGAGAATGATGCTGTAGATGCTTGCACAGAATTCCTCTGGAGAATGAGAGAAACATGAGAAAAAGTGGGAAGATGCCTAGTTGAAAAAATAAGAAGTGGGCAGTGGAGACTGGAATTGTGGGCTCAGCAGAAGAGGGTGTTAGCATCTCTCTGCTGAATCAGAGGTAAGTGAAGATAAAGACATACATATGTAAATGGACAGACACAAGTGAAAAAAAAAATTGCTTTTACAAAGAAAGCCAAGGAAAAAAGATATTAGTAATCCAAGGGAATTATGCCAAAAGCCTGAATAAAAAATATTATTGTATGAAGATATTGCCCATGGGCAACTGCTAACTATGACACACCTGGCCTCACTGGTGTGATTCAGAGAAGGGTTTTCTACATACAAGATATTCCTCTTCTCCTATTTACTTTTTCTGATGTTATCATCCCCACTTTGTTCACGTCTGTTATCACAAACTAAATTTCAGTATTGCTAAACGCAAGCATAATTACCCAAAATAAATAAATAAAAGTTAAAAAATGGCAGGAGTCTAAAAATTCTAAATGTGAGGCTCTCCCTACTTCTTATTTTGGTTTTGAAGGCACAGCGTGTTCAGACTTGAACCAACTTGCCAGCAGAACAAGTCTCAAATCCCAGAGCTTCACTCAGGCACAAACTGTATCTACATTGCAGCAGAGCCATGTTCAGCTAGAATTTGTGGAAAAAGTACCAGCGAGACACTAAGCCAGGTGAGGTTCTTTACAGGATGCTGTTTTGCAGGACTGCTACAGGTTCAGTCCTAAGCGCTGCCTCAATTTCACAATTCTGGCAGGAATTTTTTGCACCCAGGTCTTATCTTTTCTATTAATCTTTCATACATCTTCCTTGAATCTAAGTCCAGTTAGAAGAAGCTGAGTGGGACTCCTGCCACCCACTGTGTCCCTTTTGAGAAAGGATGCTCCATGCAAAACTCTGGATTTAACCAACGGAGGTCAGAGAGGAGGTATATCACAGAATGCAAAAAGTACAAAGCTGAGCCTCAGCTCAGGCAGATGAGTATCTTTAGGGCCTAAGAATCATAGAATCATTTAGGTTGGAAAAGACCCTTAAGATCATCGGATACATAACAGAAATTAGTAATACTGGAATCTTTACAACTGGAACTTTAGATTCTGTGAACTTTGTCTGCATGTTAAAGAGCTACTGCAACCTCATGAGGCTAAACCACAGCCCAGCATTGCATGGTAACACACCTGCACAAATGGGGATACATTCAACAAATTACCCATTAAAATGAAAGTTCAAGTTTACAGTAATGCAAACCAGAATATTAAGAGGAAAACACAAAGACTTTTAATGAAAAGGTGAGAAATGGCAACAATTATTTTGATCCATTTTTTTGAATGCCACTACATACTTGCCTGTTGTGTTGTTATAAAGAAGTCTCTTTGTAATCTCTAAAGTCTCTAAAATGCCAGAGAAGATGTAAAGCTTTTATAAAATCAGTACTTACAGTAAAGGAACATGAAGACTTAGCTGAATAGTATTAAAGGTTTACATTTCGTACCTCACCTGCAAGAGTACTGTTCAACTACTAAAAGAGTCAAAATTGGACAGCTCCATTGCCCAGAGACTTCAGAAAGTGCAACTGAAATACAGCAGCCATAACTCAAAGGCTGCAAATGCAGCCACGGAACACATGCACCAGAGGAAAAAAAAATTACTCCGACAACCTTTCTTAGAGTGCTGTTGTGCAGCCCTTCAGCATGATGCACTAAACAAGCTATAGCCACTATGCAAGAAGTATATTCTGTAGTATTTACATACATATGTTTAGTTTAGCCTTAATTTTTGTACAAAATATTCCTCTTTTTATTCCAATAAAGGACAAAGTAAATTAAAATTTCATAACCCACAGCACCTTCATCCCAAGATATCAGGCCATGGTATTAACTTCAGCTATTATGGCCAGAGGCATCCAGTGGTCAACTTGTTACAGAAATTTAATAACTCAAATAATCTAATAATTCTAATTTTATGAAGTCTAAATTATGGAACACATTAATGATGTCATATTGCACCAAGATTACCTATAAAAGCTGCATTCAGTGGCAGCAGATGTTAACTGAGACCCCTTCTTAAAGTGTAATCTACAGGAATTGGAGGCCTGCCTCCTTATGCAGTCCTGGTTGGACTGCTTCATTTCTTACCAGAAATGGGTGAAATGCTTGTAGCCTGTTCTCACAAGGGTCATTCCAACTTTGAAATTCTCTTCAAGTTAATGAACTTCAGGACAGGATGAGTCCATCACTGACAAAAAGTTTACTGAAAAGGCAAAAAGCAGTGTGACCCCTTTGCAAACAAGACACAAGGAAAGTTTGGCTGCGTAATATATTCTCATTAACACTTACAAACTGTGAGTCATTTTGGTTTTTTAATTATAATTACGGAAGGCATTTTCTTCATAAACAGCTAAAGCATCGTGGTAGGTGGGATGATTCTGCCAGATAAGCTAATAATGTGCATATTGCTTAAGTGTGATTAACGGCCCGCTTTAGTTGATGCCTGTTCCCAGCAGAGATTACCTTTTCT
>NW_008825558.1:2634262-2642264 GCF_000699105.1 Pygoscelis adeliae | reverse complement strand
GGAGCCAGGACCAAAACTACACAAGAAACACAAATAGTGAAGTGTGTTTGGCTTTACTATTAATAATATGGCACCCAAGGGATTCTCACTGGCCACTCAAACTGCTTTCCCAGGCTTTCCCAGAGTACTTTTTAAAAGGGCAAAGGAGCTCAGGCAATGTCAGTGACAGATTCGGGACAAGAATTGTACTAGATAATGTCTTCTCTTGGAAAGTGCTAAAATGACAACTGCTAAAACAGGCATTCTTGTGACAATAATGATAATAATTATAAATTGTTAAAGCTGAATATCTAAATTGATTAAGCAAGTAATTTTCCTCTATATCATTTTATTCAGCTAGTGCATAAAGAACTCCTTAGGTAATTTTTTTTTTTTTTTTGGTAACTTGAAGATTACATATTAGACTGGAGAAACTTTCATTATACAAGAAATCCAGTTACTAGAACATGCCATTCATCTAAATAATTTAGAAGAACATTTCAGTTTATACAGCTTGTCCATAATGCATTTAATGCTTGATTCTTCCGCATTCCTAGGATGAACGAAGAATTAAGCTGATGGACGTCCTGGAATCAATCCAGCATTTTAAACTGGCACAAATTCTGTTTCAATGGGCTGGATACTCTCTGAAAGATAAAGAAGCAGCACTTTAAATGCAAAGCTCAGTCAGAATTCTTTCACTGCAAGAATCAAACAAAAAATCATATATTTTAATCTCCTGGTTATTCAGACCTTGCTTCTCCCTCAAAAGTAGCAAAAATTAAAAATTAGTTATAACCAGACGCTGCACCCACAACTTCTGTTAAGTGGAGTGACAATTAAGAGCAAGAATACCTTGCAGTAAATTACTTTAAGTTACAGCATGCTCACACTCCCAGTTGAATAGCTCTTACTTTGAACATGTTCTTCGTGTTACCATTCCAGGACAAAACATGTCCAAATAAGGCTTTTGAACAGAAGATAAATGCATGTTATAACTACCTCATCTTTGTAATTTTAGTAACTTTGCCCCATGGTAGAGTTAGGGGATTTATTTTGTTTTGACCAAGTGCCTTCAACCTTCAAAATTTTTGGTTCTGAACAAATCAATTCCAAAGGAAAATTCAGGTTTGTGCCAGAACCACTTGATTTGAAATAGCTCAGAATTAAGTCACACATCAGGCCATGATAAAATTCTTATGAATTCTGAATTTTACAATCATTAGTTTCGTGGAACAGACTAAATAGCATCACAGATACATAAGAACAGTGTCCTATTGTAAATACCAAGATGCCGTTAAGTAAGCCTTATAGAGGTTATCTAATTTAAACACAGCTGAAGCAAGAAAGAGATTGCATCCTTTTTTTGAAGTTGTTTTCCTCTACTTACATGTTCAAACTCTTACCTAATCCTTCTGCAAAATTATGTCATTTTTGCAATGTTTTCAAGGTAATTACAGAATTAAAATGGGTAGTACCATTGGTAAGCCAGTGTTTGTTCTGCTCTCTTGCTGTTCTAAGTGCCTGAAAATGGGAGACCACTGCCTAGACCTTGAACACGGTATCATGACTATGAAAGCACCAGAATTAAGTGTGACGATGGATAACATTTCCTTAGCAAATATATTACCTTTGCCCCTCAGCAAATACAGCTTTCACTGAGAAACCCACAGAAATGCTACAACAAATTCAGACTTTGGTGTTCTTGCTGACACATCTCTTCTCATCCTCACCACCAGTACCTGCAGACTTCTTATTCACAGACAGAAAATTAACACATTACAAAATACAGATTAAAGAACATATTTTGCCTCAAGTTTGTTCTACATACGGTATAGCACATGATTAGCTGCCTGTGAAGCCAAAAGCTCCTTTAGATCCTCCCAAAAGATCAAAGTAGTACCTCTCCAACCATCAACTGGATGTTCAATTATTAGTGTCAATGATGCATAGCAGACCGACCGCATCTTGGTTTTGCTAGCTAAGCGGGTAAGATTTCTGTAAAGCTATGGATAATTGAATTAAATTATAAACTACTACAACAGGGAAGCCATTCCTTGTTATTGGTATGGTAAATAAGGGCAGCTGGATGCACATCAATCACACTTGAAACCGAACCGGACAATTACTGAAACATAAGCATATATATACCTGGAGGTATTTAAAAGACGTGTAGATGTGGCACTTAGGGACATTGGACTCGATGATCTTAAAGGTCTTTTCCAACCTAAATGATTCTATGATTCTATAATTACCTTCTAAAATAGTTGCCTATTTAAACTTACGAGAAGACTCGCTTTAAGTAACTGAATCAAAGACATTCAGCATTGCATTCCAAAACCTGTCCTCCCTCACTTTGAGAGCAAAAACATCTGTGCAAGTCTTTTCAAGAATATTTTGCTAGTCTTTTCATAAGATGTTTCTTAATGTACTAACTTCTAAAGCCTATAATCCTTGCAGGTACAAAGAGGCTCAATCCTTTAGCCCTTGCAGTCCTGTGTACCTCCTCTGCATTACTGAAATTATTCATGAAGTAAAGTTACAGGATGGGTTAAAATTTAGCTTTTTACCTCTAAGGCGCTACAGTTATCTTGGATAACAGCCTTTTATACTGTTAAGTACTAATACGTTTGCAACGTATTTTGCAAACAGATATTAGCACCCCAGAACATCAGGTAACACATCAGGTCAAATTACAACTTAAAAAAAAAATCCCTAGGCTTAAGGGAGCTTAAAATCAGTATTGTTGGAGCAACCACTTACTTCAGACACCTAGACTGAAATGCTTAGGAGTGGCTGTTAATAGTTCCTTGAGACTCTGTTTAGCTCTATGGAGGTTATGAAGAATAACATCCACTCATTCTGAAAACTGGGTTATCGATGTGCCCTGCAGAGTACCCAGAGAGGCACAGACCATGAACAGCTATTTGTTATCAAAGTAAAAAGGAAGAACACAGGTTATTCTCAGTCCTATGCTCTAACCATTAACTTATCCTAAAATATGTAAACTTACTTTCTTTCCTTCCTTTTAGGATAAATAACTAAATGTTACTTTTAAAAATATGATAATCTACATTTTTTAAGCATTACAGAAGGGAAAAGAAGTTCATTTCTGATGACTTCACAGAATGCACGCATCACTTCATATTGCTGAATAGACACCTGAGAAGTTTGTCCTTTAAGAATCCTTGTCAAAAAAATTCAAGGCATTTTCAGTATCTTTTAGAGCAATAATTTTGCATAACTAATGCACTAAAGATGACCACAGTGAAATCCTGACATAAAATTCAAGATAGTCAGGGCATGACTACCGAGTTTAGGTCGTTCCGATCTGTGAACAGCTATCTGGCAAGAAAGTTGACTTGTGTCATCCTGTTATTTACAAGATATAGTGCACATATGCTGCATGAAATACCTAGTTGGTAACTAAGCTGTAAAGTCTGATACCATGACATCAAACATAACACTAATATTAAAGATGTCAAATATCTGTGCTACATCAGCGCTATGGTACAACAGCACCTTCTCTCAGGTCACACTGAAGAATACATAACTGCAAAAGGAATCACCCAGACACTTTAAGCAGCTGGTTCAACTGGCAACTGCTCGATATTTCCACCCAATGTGATCTTTTGGGGTGAAAACATCCAAAGTTTGAGCAGTTTGTACCTTCTGAAGAGCTGACTGCACCCTTCCACACCCAACATCGCAGGGTAGAGCTGCTGCCATCGCCTGGTGAAAGGAGGCTACAAAAGGCTCCTGACTGCGCAGAGCTTTGAGCAGAGCTGCCTTGACGGAACAAGCTGGGACAGAAACCTGTGAGCAGGGCCCTGCACTGCTGCTGCCAACATCACATCTGAGTCCCTCTGTGGGTTCTTTGTTGGATCTTCCTTCTGGTCGGGTATGAAAAGGAACTTGCTAGCTATAGGTTAACATTCATCCCAAAATCTGCATCCACATTCAAGAGGATCCCAGAAGCAGCAGAAGATGGAATTTAGCCATTGTTTGACAGTATTAGGAAGAATCATGTAACAAAGGCATACATCTTCAGTGCAACATAAACCTAACCCCTTCCTTCACCCAAAGATCTCAAAATACTCTGCAAACAGCTTGACCCTTTGCAAGAGCTCTGTTGAGTAGAAACCGCCTTCCATTTTGTGAATTCCTATTTTGATAAGGAATCCACTACTCCCTGCACCTCCTCCTAGTCAGGACTAGAAATGTTTATGAAGTCTTATCTCCTACAATGAGAGAACACAGAAGAATTAGATTAGGAAATTATATAAAGCAACTGTTCTGATGAACAAATTTAATCAGCCTTAGTGAATGGTGTTCACTAAAAAGTGAATACCATTAATGTTGAAAACCTTTCTTTTCTCAATGTGGAAGAGGTAGGATAAGTTTTTCCATTACTGGAACTCACAGGAAAAAGAAACTATAGGTACTTTTGTTTGTCGTCTCCACATCACCAAATGTATGACACTTTCCACAAGCAATACTGTACAGTGAACAAGTGTCCTAAGAAGAAGTCAACATTAACATTTTCAGAAGGTCTAACTTGCATACTTGCCTAAAGTCTTTAAGCCCCATACAATTGATTTCCTGCTTTATTAATATTTGTACAGCACCTCCGACTTGAGCTTCAGAAACACAAATGAAACAAGCACCACCACAACCTCGGGCAGCGAAGTGCAATGCCACCTTTGTTACAGAACAGAAATCGATTTTCTGAAGGTCACTCAGGAAACCTCTGTCAGAGCCAAGAATAAAACTCAGACTAGCATGTTTATCCCTAACCCTGTACCTCCTTTAAAAATATTCCAGTCTAATCTAGATTGAATGTTTGATTCTAATTTTGAACATTACAATTCTCTCTACTTCCATTCACAATGTAGATGCTGTTGTCACCTTTTTAGTACTATTCTAACCAATTGGTTTCATATGTTTTAGTAAGACCATTAATGTGGTTGGTTCTGACCTAGTTTTAAGTCTTGTTCTTTTCTCTCATCCCATTGTTCAATGAAAAACAAAGCACAATTAAGTAATACCAAAATGAAGTCAAATAATACAAAAACAGTAGAATAAGGTTTATTTCCTCAGATGAAATATTGCCCTGCTTCCTGAGACAGTACTGTTGGCATGCTTTGTATTTTTATGACAAAAATAATTTTACTAGTTAAGTATTTTAAATTGCAAAGGGAACCAGATGAACTAACATACTATGAAAGAATAATTAATGATTTAATTGCTCATTCTTTCTAACTTGCATTGTTCACTACAGCTGTTATTTAGGTCTCTTTGTTGCTGATTTAAGGGTTTCTTTGTAGCCTGTTTCAGGTTCATTGCAACTCAGGTTGTGGCAGATAACACCCCATTTACACTGCAAGTTTGTTCTATCTTGACACATCTTGCCTTGCCCTAGCCTGCAATTCCACGTATCAATGCGATCTGTTCAAGTGACTGCAACATAGTCTGATTCTCTGCATGCTGGGATATATGCAAGGCATGCTCCGAAATGCCTGGTTCTTTAAAGTGAAGATTGGTAGCAGAGACTTTTTTTTTTAAAAAAGAAACAATCCCAAGACAAACATTCCATTATATAGAAAGTAAAACTGGAAGTCCATTTATTTGATGGCAACACAGAATTTCTGATACACTCAGCCCATAAAGTCTTAGGTAAAGCAGGGTCTCATAGGAAATGAAAGAGCATGAACAAATGGGTTGTGCAAAATGATGAGATCTGAGAGTGTCAAGTCTTAACGTCGAATCTGTCAATGTAAAATGAGGACAATATTTACCCACAGCTTTCACAGATGTCACCATTTGTAAGGAATGAATGTTCGTTACTATTCTTTGAAGCCAAAAAGGACTATTTACTATCATGAGAAATAAAACTGATAGTGGTTTAAGAACAGAAGCTTTACAGTATCTTAACTACAGCTTTATTATATTCTCAATATTTACTCTAATTATGAGATAATTCATAATATTTACTCTAATTATGAGATAATCTGACACAATTTGCTCACTATAGATAACACACCAGGCAGAAAGCAAGAAAAAGCAGAATGTAGAAAGAGAGAGAGAGAGGGGTCTCAATCCTGCAAACTGTCCTGGATGTACCACAAAGCCCAGAGGACAAAACCTCATCCTGAGGTTAACAGCTGCCTATTCAAATCCAAAGACTTACCTACACAACACGGAGTGCACTCCAGGTCAGAGATACCGTTCAGATAGTACAAAGCTCTATAAGCTATCAGGAGAAAGTGGCTGAACATGTGAAGTTTCCATTCTTGGAGATATTCAATACCAACATGGTCCTGAGTAACCTCTCCGGCTGAACCTGCTTTGCGCAGGGGGTTCAGCTGGGCAATATCTAGCATTTCCTTCCAACCTCAACTATTCTGCAATTCTGCGATATGCCATTCGTATCTGTTTGATCAGAAGACAGACATCAACTGTCATAGAATCATAAAGGTTGGAAAAGACCTCTAAGATCATCAAGTCCAACCGTCGACCCAACACGACCATGTCCACTAAACCATGTCATAATCTGCTGTGAGACTCCTCAAAGATAAAATACTTTGTGTTAGCAGATCTCAGGGAAAATTCAGGACTCTTTTGTACTTTCCAGTTGATTAAACACTTGGGAAAATTTTCTAAAAATATTCATCAAGTAGACTGAGGTATTATGCATAAATCCAGAAGGCATATGCAGTGCTACAGAATTTTTATATTTAGTATTTAGGAATACATAAGTGATTTTTCTGCTTCTGAGCTAGAATTCTCATACCTCTGTGAACACAGCATTGATTATATGTCTGCATTGCATATAAGGGATGCTTCAAGGCTGCCTCAAGCCCACTCTTCTGCCCATACAGACAGCAGACAGGGAAATCAGCTGATTGAAGGATGCCCTCCAAACCAGACACTCTGCACATCTACATAGATGCAGCGGCTCTGCATAGTCAGGTTGCACAGCACAAGCTCAATGCTTAAAATTGCTATTTAAGAATCACAGAGGTTCACCAGCAAGAAATCATTGCTAAAAATCCCAAATATTTAATGCTCACAGAATTCTTTTTAGAATCTGCTTAGTTTTAATTCGTGCCAGCCATCAATCAAAACACAGTATACTGTGTCTACTTCTGTCAAGGTTTTGCAAAACAGAAACTTGTGTGTTTTAAGTAGTTTTGACATTGAACCCACTTTTTGAGTTCTAACATTCTGCAAGTGACTCACGCTTCTGCAAAAAGAAAAGGGAAAATACCACAAAACAGACTTTGATAGTGTAATTCTCCATTGTTTTCCTATTACAGCTCTCTCTCGCCAACAGCTTGCAGTGGATCGGTGATGCTTAACTCAGGAGCAATTCTGCTGCAGTCAGTCAGCACTGTGCGTTGTTTTCCCACTGCCAAAAACATTTCAGCCTCTGCACGAGGCACAGCAGACTTCTGTTAGCGCGTTACATGGTACAGGCTTGCGACAGACGCACCAGGATGCGGGACAGCCACGTTCATGGCCCCGAGATGCTGCAAGGGCACAGCTCTCCCGGACACGGTGGGTTATTTGACGGTGGCTGCGGTATCTTCATACCAGTGTGTTCAGCAGCGAGGCCAGAAACTCACCCGTCCACCCAAAACACCCGAGACTAAAGGGCTCTTTAGCCACAAGGACCCTCTCTCAAAAGTCCCAGATCTCTGCAGAGCCTCATGCCCCTGGGTTGATACTTGCAGGCACACACCGAGGGAAAAGTACAAACATCGGGATGTGACCCAGCTGGAAAGGGCTCAGATTTCAAAGATAACAGGAGATTCACCATTTTAAAGTGCCTCATGCTGTGAGCCAAGCTCTGGTCGCGTGTCACTGGGGAAGGCAAGGGGAAAAGCAGAATCTTCCGGGCACACAAATTGACACAACACAGCAAACTCCAACTAACCGATGTTCACCTGCACAAAAATTCAACATCTGCCGAGTGACCTCTCGCCAGACCGCCCTTCCCGCCCTTCCCGCCCGGCCGCCA
>NW_008825558.1:2608537-2634023 GCF_000699105.1 Pygoscelis adeliae | reverse complement strand
CTGAGGGGGGCCGATCCCGCCCGTACCGCTCCGCCTGCAGTCGGTGTACACGGAACAGCCGCTGAACAAGGCCCGGGGAGAGAAGTTGAAGGCTTAACTCACTCTTCATACCGCAGCTATGTATTTGCTTTTCTTACAGCAGCCACCTTTTCTCCAAGTATAACTTTTTTTGAGGAATACGATGGCAGAATGTATTTCTGCCTCACCTAGCAGATGGTGAAATGAAGGGCTTAAATTAAAACATGAAATAGATCTGTGAATAACTGAATGTCTAGTGACATTAAAACTCAGATTGATGTTAATGTGTATATTTACAGTGTGTTTTATAGGTCAATTTCCTTAAATAGTGCCAAAGGAAAGAGGATGGAACCAGAAAATACTGCCAAGGAAACAGTTCTCGTTACTGGAGGAGGAGGTTATTTTGGCTTCCGGTTAGTGCATTAAATAGTTATTACATACAAGAATAAATGTAAAAGATTGTGGCTGGTGAGGCAACAAAATCCGTCTGTAAAAGGGAAAACTATGGGCCTGAGATGCCTGATCCAGTTCACACCATCCGATTCATCCTGGACCTGTTTTAAACAAACATGTTACTCTGTTTCCACGTTTTAAGTAAATATGTTATTCTGTTTCCAAATGTCGAGCATCAACTGACTTGCAGACATTCACCTGTCTGGTCACCTTTGTAAGGGGGATTTAGATCATCATCTCTCAGCCTACTCTGAAGAGCAAGCCTACACGTGTATGCAGTCTTTCTTTTGACAGTAGGCTATGGCCTGCAAATAGTCACACATGTGCTTAGCTATATAGATTAAATACTCCAGCTGCTCCCCACTCTCAAGAATATATTTATTTTTATGGACAGTGTTGTTTTAGGATTAGAGTTGTTAATAAGGTATGTATTTCAGTGAAATCCATTTCCCCTTACTGTAGATGGCTCTGCAGGCCACGTAAAGAAAAAAATCCTATTTTGAGCCCTAGACTATCTTCTAGAGTACTTTTACAGTTCTAACCGCTTACATAGGTAAGAGAGATTACAGTCATGACCAGAAAGTAAATTTCAAGTGTGTGTGTGGGGAAAATCTCAGAAGATACCTATCTGACTTCTTCCTCCTTGGCTTTTTCCTCTTCCGTCTCCCCCTTTAAGCACTATAGAAATACAACAGTTGTAGGAAAGGGGGAGAGGAACACCAGATTTATATTTTGTCAATACCTGTGTTTATACCTGTGACTTGGAGTAAAATGTAGACATGTAGCAAAGTACTCATACCAGCTTAGAAGCATCTCGCTCGTTCCTCTTCTCCATAAATTTCAAACACAACATACTGTTCCAACTTACTGTTCTGACAGAATTGGGATGCCACAAAAGCAGGAAGATAAAACCAGTAAGTTGTGTTGGTTGGTTTTTTGTTGGGTTTTTTTTTTTTTTTTTAAATATTTGGCTACAGGTTTACATCCAAAAGGCTTGCTGTTGCTGATCTGTAGGGGACAGAAGCAGAGACATAGCTGGGTTCTTCCAAAATGCTGCTGAAAGCACTTCAGTTATTTCTGTTCTGAATTTTCCTTTATAGCAGGGGTTTTTTTTCCTCCAAAGTACTGATGGAGCATGAGAAATTAGTTCAGTACCTAAAGTATCACAGTTGAATCTTCCCCATACTAGATGGCTGAATATTTAAGACTCACATCAGGAAAAAAAAAAAAAAAAAAATCAGTATTAGTCTTCTCTTACCTCCAGGTGAAATGTTTCATGCATCATTATGCTATGTATACTAACATATGGTTTCTATCATGTTTTAGTTTAGGTTGTGCCATATACCAAAAGGGAGTTGATGTGATTCTCTTTGATGTCGTGAAGCCACGTCAAACCGTGCCAGAGGGAATAAAGTTCATGCAAGGGGATGTCTGCTGCCTGTCTGAAGTGGAAGAGGCTCTTAGAGATGTAATCTGCGTATTCCACCTCGCTTCCTATGGAATGTCTGGCAGGGAGCAGCTGAACCGAAAACTTATAGAAGATGTTAACGTGAAAGGAACAGAAAATGTCATCCAAGCCTGCAAGAGCACAGGAGTGTCAAGTCTGGTTTATACAAGTACATATAACGTGATATTTGGAGGCCAGATTATAGAAAATGGGGACGAATCTCTGCCTTATCTACCTCTTCACCTTCACCCAGATCACTACTCCCGGACCAAATCTTTAGCTGAAATGAAGGTGCTGGAAGCAAATGGTGCTCAGCTTGGAAATGGGAAAGGTGTATTAAGGACTTGTGCTCTCCGACCAGCAGGCATCTATGGGCCTGGAGAACAAAGACATCTTCCAAGAATAGTTAGTTACATTGAAAGGGGACTGTTTAAATTTGTGTATGGAGATCCTCTTAGTTTAGTAGAATTTGTACATGTAGACAACCTAGTTCAGGCTCATATCCTTGCCTCTGAGGCCCTCAAAGCCAACAAAAAGCACATAGCTGCAGGCCAAGCCTATTTTATTTCAGATGGCAGACCTGTAAATAACTTTGAATTTTTCCGACCCTTAGTGGAAGGTTTGGGTTATAAGTTCCCAACCTGTCGTCTTCCTCTCTCCCTTGTCTATTTTTTTGCATTCCTTACTGAAGTAGTTCATTTTCTTGTAGGTCACATTTATAATTTTCAGCCTCTCCTCACTCGCACAGAGGTTTACAAAACCGGTGTCACACATTATTTTAGTATGGAGAAGGCCAGAAAGGAGCTGGGGTATGAGCCTCAGCCATATAGCCTGAATGAAGTGGTTGAGTGGTTTAGATCTCAGGGATGTGGACCAAAGCCGAGAAAGTATACCATTATGCATCTTGTTAGGGATGGAGGATTGCTCTTGCTGCTGATTGCTGTGATGGTCTCATGGTTTCCATCTGCAGTTACATTTTCACTCTGAAAGATGAAACGCTGCGTATGGAGGACAGAATTTAGTTATGTTCTCTGAGTACTCTTGGTTTTGACACACAGGTAATAAAAAAACCAAGAAACTACACATTTGTGTCATTCAGGTAAATATCTTTAACAGTTTTATCCCCAAGGAACGGAACTGCTGAGTAAAAAGGTGTAATTTTTATACATAGTTCCTCTTCAAAGTAAAATTGATCAGATCACTAACAAGATGAAGCTCAGTATTACTGCAAACAGCGTTTTATTTTCAGGTACAACAGCACACTACAGTGAACAGAACAAATGTCCTTAGACTGACCCTTCTTCCTCCCTGATGGGAATTATACTCTTGATCCCTGCCCTTTACTCCTAAAGAGTTTGTGCTACGTGATCCAGAGGAGAATAAACTTATTCTTTGATCACATTCCAAACCCAAATTCTGCTTTCCAGCTTGGATATATATATGCCTAACCAAGATTAACTAATAGACTTCTAGACAATAAATAAATGCTTTTTTTTTTTTTAAATTAATACATTCTGGTATACTTTTCTGAGTTAACTCTGTGATACCTAATGACATTTCTGGAAAATGCACAACGGTTAATCTAAGTTATAGCAAAGTGCTTGAAGCAGCACAGATTTGTAGATTTTTTTAACAGTAAAATATGCCTGTTTAAGATGAATGACCTAGCTAAAGTGCATTCATACATAAGACCTATGATTCTTCCTAGCATTATTGACTGGTTAAACAAATAATCCATCAAAGACATTTGGTAAGTGATTACGTTCATGTTCCACTGTTTATAAAACATCTTTGGCCTTTAATAATATTTCTTTAACACCTGACACCATTTGAATAGAGCTTCACCTTTCTAGTAGGATGATAAACACTTGATACAATGAAACTCATAATTGTGTGGAGTTTTAAGAATACAAAATAAGACCTTGTTAAGTAAAGGTCACTACTGTCTCTACCAACTCCCTCATCTCTGTCAGTTTAATTTAGGAAGAGATACTGAGAAACTTCACATCAAAATGTTAAATGACGAAGTTGTTTTCCCTTAACCCATCAGCATTACAGTTTCAGTACTTCTTGATAAAAGGACAGTCCAGGAAGTTCACACTTCTCTTTAAACTTTAGTCTTTCCATTTTAATAGCTGAAACTACACTGATCTTAAATTAATTTTGTGTAAGTTCCAGTTACTTCAGTTCTGTTAAACTCTACTGCGATTTAAATGGGGAAGTGAAGAGGAAGAGACAGACAGTAGTTCTACTGCATTGTTAAAGGATTCTCAGAAAACAAAAATGTCTAAATAGAGAAGCCAAGCTAAAAGTCCACTGCCACCCGTGTTTAGAAGATGGAGATTTCTGTAGTTAATGATGACTGAAGACAGCATTATTTTTTGAATGTTGAGTTCTTTTCCTGAAAAGTTTACCTTTAATTTGGAAAAAAAAAAAATCACTATTGATAACTACATGTTTTGTTTTGCTTGAAATCTGACTTTCCTCCTCCTTCATTCCCCTACCACTGTGTACACCATGAAAGAAACTTGAAGTTAACACTTCACTTGAGGGACAGCTGAAGAGAGAACTCAACTTTTTTTCCTGTAACAGCAAATGAATTGAGGGGGCCTGGGGCAGCGGTGTTCGTGTAGCAGGAGTGTTGCACTCCTTTATAAAGAGCTTATGTGCCTCCAACAGAGTGCTGATGGCAGAAGGGCCGCTTCCCAGAAGTTATTAATATACGTCATCGCAGTCTGCAGAGAAGAAACCTTCTTTTTAATAAAACAGAAAAAAGACAGTCGTGACCTCACGAAAGCATTGGACCACTGTTCTCCTTCCAACAGACCCTGTTTTTTCAAGTGAAAACCACATGGTTACTTTCTCCTTTAAGTTCTCTGGTTTTGACACAATGTTATCAGAAATAGATTAAGAAATTTTAATGCCAGCAGAAGCAATGGACAAAAACAGAATGTAGAAGAAATTGCACAAGAGTGTTGCACAGCACCATAGTATCAGTATTTCAACTAAGTCTTGTAAAAAGATCTTTTTAAGATACAGAACATAACTCCTGTGCCCCAGAGGAATTTCTTCTGCTATTTGTGATCTTTTTATTAGCAAAACTCAGCTACCGCCATTCATAATTATCTCAGTGGCAGGGTTGGTGGAAAAAATCTATAAAAGGGTCCTAAACTCATGAAGCCTAAATCCATGCTGTTACTGCTGGCTGAGGTTAAAGCCCTGGATAGCTTTTTTCGGTACAACAGAAGAGGAAGCTCCTGAGAAGACAAAAAAAACCCCACACAAATACCAGAACTCCTCCAGAAGCTGAGCTCAACACGTGAACCTTTTCATTTGTCTGGAGTCAAGGACAGAACTTTTCACTGATAACAGAATAACAGAGGCATTATTTTGTCCTAACGGCCCCTGAATTCCGCTTGAGCACAGAGCACTAAATCAGGTACTTGTTAGGAGACATAAGCAGCGGCTTGGCAATGGCTACCCCAGAGCCCATCAGCAGTGTACTGGTATGTTCAATAATTCCCTGTCATTCAGCTCCACCTAGCAAAAAAAGCGAAGTCCTGACTACAGAAGAGGTGAAGGATACTTTTCCTCTTTCCAAAATGAAAACAGAAAATCTGTGGCTTAAGGAGATACTTTAAAATTGCTTGAAAATTACATACGTATGAAGCTGGTCACAGCTGCTCTATTTTAAGTATTTTACAGTGAGAATTCTCTCTCCTTCCTGTTTGTTATTATTACTCTCGCATGAATAGCTGAGTAAATTAAGGTAATTGATGCAAGTGTTGTGTCTGTTTCCCAATTTTAATATAGTACCTGTTTTCCTGAAAGTGAATTACCAGAAACGCATCTAAAAACTGAAAAAGCAGAACTGAAAATACAGCATAGCGTCAACTTTTCCTAGTCCTCAAAATTATTTAACAATTGATAGGTGCCTCACTATAAAGAATGATGCTGATGTTTTAAGTGAATAGTTTAAGAACCTTTGGTCAGCTGCTTAACCTCACATACATAGCATGCGAAGGTAAAACTTTGCCAGATATACGTGAACAACTTATACTTCTAATGCATATTGAAATATATTTATTTTAGAAGTTTAAATGTCAATCACCCTTAAAGTAAACCAGGTTTTTATAGTGCCTCCTCCTAAGAGACCCAACCAAAGTTTTCCTTCATTTCTATTTATTACTAATTTCCACATACTTTCAACAATATAGTGGCATATTTAGTGATTTATGATGTGATCTTCAGAGAAAAGTGTCCTGAACACTGATAATTTACACATATTGTAAAAGATCTGGGGATTAAATTGCAATTCAGGAGTACACAAGTGTTAAGGGAACTACTTCTGCTTTATTTTAGTCAAGCCCATGATTTCCTGTTTTGCTGGAGTAACAGCTAAGCATATAGACTAGCAATGAATGAAACTGCACTTAAAATTCTTTTAAAACTAATAGCTGCGCATGTTTATAAATACTGTTATGGATCAGAAGATAAATTTGGCTCCCAACTGATTCTGAAGGTTAATTTTCATTATATTTAACTTCTAGTTCTAATGATATAAATGGAATTTCAGTCTGGAACAAAGTCAACTAGTTGGACTGCACTTAGAAATGCTGACACACGACTATAGCAGAATTCAACAACTGTACTTCAGCTTCCATGCCGCATTCAGATTTTTACGACTAGTTTGGAGAATTCAAAGATAATCACTGGTACATACCTAATGCCATCTCACCATCTAGAAGGTTAGTTTGAGAACTGCAAAACTGAAAAAATGTTTGCAACAGAGAAACTTATAGATGCATTGGGGTGGAAAAAAGTGAGAATATAGGCAACAAAACACCTGAATGAAGCAACTTTTTGGACTTCAGAACTCGTGCATACCCATACTCACAAATTCAAAGGTGATAAAGACACTTCGGCTCATATAATGACCTCCTAGAAGACTTAGGCTGCAGTTACCTCATATTGACTCCAGTTCAATATGCATGTAATTTTTATCAAAAGACTGAGAAAAATTTTACTCCCAAGACTCCTAACAATGAAAAAAATCACAACACAAAGACAGCGTGCATTCACCCAGCAGCACTTCTGCCCATGCGACCTGACGGGCAGAAAGTGTGCTGATATGATTTTATGGTGAACATCAAGATTACTATTCTTCCAAATTACTACAAACTTAATCTTTGCCTTGTTCAGACTTTATCATTTGAGCTGATACAAATCTGATGCTCACTAGGGCTGAAGTTTATCTATCACTGAAAAAGGTCGGTTAGGAGTCGCAAGTTAAACATGATCTTTGACCTTTTCCTTCTGCCCTGCTTGTTTGCAGCCAGATGAAATGCAACAATAACCATGTCTTTGGAAACAATAAGTCAGTTCATCTTAAAAACACAGAAATGCCCTTCCGCCAACCTCTAGCAGAACACACCATAACACACCAGCAGACCATTTTTCAATAAGAACTCACGCATACGGCCTCAAATGACTGGCAAAATTCATGAAATGCAATGAGCAATGGTTAAACAAGGAAGCATCTGGCATCATTCACATCACTGCTGAGATATCAAAAATTATTTATTAAAAATAAGTTATTTTAAAGATTTAAAACAGTTTCTATAAGAATATAACAATTTAACAGATATTGTTAACTTCAAAAAATTTATAAATGTTTTTCCTCCTAGATTATAAAATTAGCACACACATTCAAACCTACTTTCATATTAAAACAGTTGCAACTGTGAAAAAGTTGCTACAGAGTCTGCCCTGACAAAGAATTGAGAGGTGAAGTTTTGGAGTTAAAACACAGAATGCAAGAAACAAGAGAAGAGTTAGCACATAGCCTTGCCCATCACTTGCAAGTCAACAAAACAGCCGATGCCGTATTTTCCTTCCGAATACAGTGTAACATTATACTCTGGGGAAAAGTCTTACTGTAAAATGAAATGCATTTTCATAAATACTGAGGCAGTGCCTCTTACAACTTTTGACATCACGTATGTGTGGAGAATGTGCACAGGGCTTTTCAAAGGACTGTAAAATGTGCTAATTCTTAAATATTTCCACAGCAGCAACACAAGGAACTCCTGTGTTCATCGCACGATGGCTGTCCTGTATCAGGAATATACATACCAATGAAAGAAGCCAGGACAAATGGACAATTTGGTTATGTCTGCTCTGGAACTGAGCTTAAAAAAAAAATCCACACAAAACGAAACAAAAAACCCACCACAGCAACAACCTTGAGCTCTAGGGTTTGATCTCCCTAAGCCCTAGCATCTTGTAGTCTCCTATTTTTCGTGATCAGTCCAAACCTAGCTGGTACTCAGCGGCTTATAAATCCTGTCCCACCTGTAGCAACAACCTCAGGACCTTCCAGACAAGGCTTTGGGCCACCTTGTCTGATCAACACTGACAACACAGTGTTGTCACAACATTAAATGGAAATCATGGAGGCCGCTGAATGAAATATATAGCACAGGGACTGATCATATTAGAAACTAACCACGTCCTGGAACATGCTACAAAATGCATGCACACCAAAGGTTCCCCCCCTCGAGGAACAGCAACTGCATGATCCCATTACACCTGGATACTGTATACACTTATACACCTGTATAAGCCCAGCTTTATACAGCAGTCTAGGTTACAGCTCCACCTCCCAAATCCACAGTTGATGTGATTTTTCCTTTGTTTGAGGGGGGTTTGCACCCATCTAATCCTTGAACAGGTCAATCACAACTGGGTACTGAAGAGATTTCAGGCAGGAGGAAGAAAAGCAGAGAACTGCCTTTAACTTTGCCCTCTTCTCCTTTTCAGCTGGACGCTCAGTAATTAATTAATTTATAATAAAAAATTTACAGAAGCCACCCCATTATGGGACACACTATTACAGCACTTTCATTTTTAAGACAAGACTGTCCTTACAGAATAACTAAAACCTCAAGGGGGTTCCTCAAACCATCATCTGTGAGTGCACAATGGCATCAATTAAGTGCCTCTTGAAACAACAGAAGTCATAGTGTGGGGAGCAAGAGAAACTGAAAATTGCTGAGGCAGCTTCATCAGGCCATGAATCCCAAATCCACGCAAGTTTTCTGTGATCAGAAATACAGCACTATGTATGCAGCATTTTATGCCTCAGGCAGTCACAGACAGAAAAACTTAACTCCTCTGCACACATTAGAAAGTTAAAGTCAAGCATACAGATAGCAAAACTCCACCCATGTAGAGACAAAGCCACTAGGAATTTGATAGTAATAACATAGTGCTAGCACAAAGAACAAAGACACAAATTATGACAATTGGTGTTACATATGCCATCGAAGGACTTTGGTTCTGCTCTGGCAGGAAAACACACCTGCTTATGGAACAAGTTCTCTCATCTGTAGCTCCATGTTCTCCATTTGATTAAAGCCGTAAGACCAATGTACCCCTATATTTGTGCATACTATCATTCCTGGATTAGATACATTTTGGGAAAACAGTCTACATTTACAAAACACTATCATTTGATGCTATCCTCTAAGTAGGATTGCAAGATTAAAAATGGACAGTTCATTAAAAAATTCATTTCTAAGCACATTAGCAGCTGAAAGGATTTGCAACATGATACTATACCAAAGTAAATGCTTTTCAGAATTTGAAATACCCTTCCTTTCCACAAACAAACAGGTATTTCCTACTGCATATCTTAAAACTTTTCCTTCAAGTGCCTTGAGGTTATGAACATAAATTCACAGGGGCTATGAAAACAGGTTCACACATCGTTCCTTTCTTAAGCCTTCACAAAGAGTTCAACAGGAAAAACACAACTACAGTCGCAGAGGATATTTGGTTTCAACAAAATTAACATGTTATCTAGTTCTCAAAAATGTAACAGAAAACTTTTAACAACAGACAATACAGTATGAGCTACCAGCTGCCCAAAATATTTTATACAGTATCAGAAGTACAATCTGCTGCCTTGGGCACTGTAACAGAGATGACATGACAATGCTGGTGTAGAAGTGCTTTTACAGCATTTAATAAATTAAAAACTCACTACCAGTTAATCTTAAGGAGCCAGGTTGTTAAAGTGGTGTGATTCCATGCATGCAAATTGTTGTGAATGTCTTATCTATAGCCTGCGTACACAAATACAGTAGATGATTTATACTTGTACTTCAGGTATTGATAATGAAAAGTGAGGTCTATCCAACTACATGCCCTCAAATTTTAAAAATCTTGAATACACAGAAGGGCTGGCCTGCACAGAGGGTATGCTTTGTACAGAATATAAATTATTAGGAATTAAAACAGTTTTTCTTATAACAAGAAATTGTTAAGGAAACCCATCTTTCTTCCTCCTCCTCTTCTTCCAGCCATTCAGTCTGATGAGACCGTCATTGAGTAGGATGGCCAGGATAAATTAATATCTCTTCCTGAATTGCACCATAAAGCACGCATCAAAGAATGATTGCTTTAAGAGTAGAATTTGCTGTTACTGACTTTCTTCTCCTTTAATCTTAAGGGAAAAGAAAAGGAAAAAGTCAAGTCTACTATGAATTTCTCAGAGGAAAACAGTCTACCAAGTTCAATTTACTTAGATATGAACAGCGAGTAATCAGCAACAAGCATTGCAATTTTTTTCCTCAATAAACGGGAGTAAACTAGTGATTCATGCAGCTGTTCAGCACACATAAAAAAGGGTAAAAATATTTAAAGAAAAGTCTTCCTCCCATCCCATCTTGAGATCTACTCAAGACTTCCTGCTGGTACATGAAGCCTCTGTCTGTCTCCCTCACACCCAGCCCAAAGGCGGCAGCAAAGGAGAAAGATCCTTCCCCTAAGCTTTGGGTAATGTACTGACACTTAACTGACAATTCTGTGCTGTCACAACTCAATACTGTTCTTATCTTTTGCGGTTTGTGTATCTGGAAGCGTCTTCTGTTCCCACATATCTAATATGTTAACGACATTTGCAGGGACATAACTTTGACAGTGTAGAAGGAGTGAAGCAGTTTATTTATTTGGCTGTATATACTTTCAGGCTTTCCTCCTGGAAAGCAGGAGAAGAGAGGAATATAAACTCACAGGATTACATGTTTCACTGTGATCACTGAAACTGAGGTTTCACTGAGCAGACATTTCACAGCATCTGCTGGCCTCTAGCGGTTTGCAGCCCAGCCTTGCTTCACTGCGGCCCTTCCTTGCTTCAGATATGCTCATTCTACCCTCGCCACTCTTCAGATGCTCTTTTTGATAAATCTGAGATTTCCTTACCATAAACCATGTCTAGATAGAGCTGCCTTGGAAAGGAGAATGATTATCAACCCACCTGCGGTTGCACGTCTCTTGATATATCTGTAGTTTGCGCTCATTCACATTGAATTCTTTTAATATGGCATCTCTGTTAGGATTCCTTAAATTCATATGGGTGTCATAAAGGAACAGCTGGTTATTAAGCTCCTCCTGGCGCTTCCGAAGTTGCCGACATGAGGAATAAAGCTCTTCTTCACTTTCCTTCAAAAGAATATTGGAAATCAACGTAACTTGTAAGACACATAGCCAAAGTGACACAGAATCATAGTTCGGGGGATTATTTTGTTTTCCTAAACACATTCCATTAGCTTTATAGAATGTTTTATAAAATTAGTTTTATAAGATGTTTCTGGAATGTTTACAGAAACTAACTAAGAAAGCACTAAAGAAACCCCTCAGCCCCACAGTATGACCATCCATACCTTCTAATGGGGGCATCAGGGACATTCCAGCACAAGTCATGAAACGTGTGTATCTAAACACTTCTATTGGAATATTTTTCCCTAATAAAGCATGTCAGTCTGCTGACGAAAGGACAGCAAATGGTGTATCATGATGGGTTATCAGATTATAACAGCTTTAAAAATACTTTTTAAAAAGTTCAATATTTTTGACTCTTCCATCATATTTGTGTACTACACGACATACTACCAATCCTGGTGCTTTCCTATTGAAATCTAGACTAAAGGTTGAATACTGACTAGCAAATAGGACCCCTAATAGCAGCAAGTACTCAGATGATCAAGAAAGAAGGACAGATCCTGTGTTTCTATGTAGCTACGGCAATTCAATACTTGCAGGGGAACTGACTTAAGTATTTGAAGAATAATTTGCAGCAGTCTGAGTTTCTGTTGTTATATGTGGCCCACAGTAGAAGGTCTCAAAATATTCCACAAGCATAAAATAATCATCGTGATTCCCTTTATGACTTCAAATTATTTTAATACTTCAAAACTTTGGATGCAAAAGCTGCCTCCTTTATAGAGTTACTAGTGGGGAATAGTACTGGCAGGACTGAAGTCTTAATTTTCACATCAGCAGCAAAAAAAGATACTCATCCTACAAGAAATGACATGCAATCAATAAATGTAATAAATCCAAACATTTTCAGAGGCAGCATACTAATAAGAATGCTTCTTTCTGCACTCAGTCCAGACCTAGGAAAATTGATAGGTTAGCAACATACCCAAGTGGTTTCAGTTAGGGCAACAAGATCCTCTTCTAAACCTTCTTTCTCCTCCTGAAACACATTCCTACCCAGGTATGGGTTGAAGCAACTGAAACAGCCTCAGTGCTATGCTACTGATTAAGACTTAAAAAGTAATTTTTTTATTATTTTTTTCTTAAAAGGGGAAGGAAACTTCGTATTCCCAAATTGCAAAGGGAAAAGCAGATTGCCAGTTGCCAATTACCAATTTGCAGATGTAATCATCAAGATGTATATGTACTACTATTTGTTCTTGTAAATAAATGTATCCACAAAACTAGACTTTAAAACCCCATTTAAGAAAGTCTGCTTCAATCTTTATGTTAAAAACATATATACCATTGAGGCTGATTGTAATCAGAAAATGCTGAAGAGAAACACACACTTTCTGAAGCAAGTAAATCAATTTTCAAGCAAATAAGACATGCTTCTAAATGTAACAACAACCTCAGTACAGTACAATTTCTACAATATCAAGAAAACCAGTTAATTTCAACAGAAACTGCATAAGGCCCCACATAATAATTCACAAACGTGCATGCTTATGTCTACAATATTCTTGCTTCTCTATTCCCGAGAAATTCCACAGCCATCTCTAATTCCACTTTATAATTTTGTATTTCATCTCCAAGATTATGCAGATGGGCTCTCTATATAAACAGGCCTGTTATTAAATTATATCATTTTATGGAGGGTCATCATTTAAAAAAAAAAAAGGCAGAAGAACAGATGGAGACAGCCTTGATCTTTTCTGATGCTTCTTGGATGATCTGGCAAAAGTTCTAGAAGTTGATTAACTATGGCAAGTCTTGGTTTGTTGCAGACTGCCAAACAAAAGGGAAAATTTTTGAACGTTCTCCTGCCACTGCATTACCACCCAGAGACATCAGACATTGTAAAAATACAGAGCTGTGCTGCACCTTCATTTAGCTTAACAAGCAGAAGGGGCTTCAAGAGTGCGAAATGTGCTACTGTCAAAGGACTTAGTGCTGACAGATTGGGAGACATACTGCTGCTATGAACAACAATTTAAGAGCTACTCCTGCCCCAGGCAAATAATGATCTGAATTTCTGAAAAGAGAAACCGCGGCAGGAGGAAATTTGCAATATATCTACAAGTGATGTCCATATTCAATATATTAGGCAATGGTGAGTTGCTGCCAGTTTTCTCAAAGGCAGCAAGCCAAAAACCAGCAGTTTATCAGGCCTCCTCTATCAGACTTGTGTCCATGAAATATGAATATTTTAAACGTTATCTTCAAAGGACATAGGTCTCTCTTGTTTACGCGCACACACAAACACACACACACACACACACACTTGCACTCAGCTTCTAGCCCTCTCCTGCTCTTGTGACTCTGCTAGCCAACAGAAGGAACCTACCACGGCTGCCAAACACTGTCATTACACACAGTCATTCTACATCATGTGTTATAAGGTGGCTTTGTAAAAACCTTGACAAAGGATGTTTGGAAAAGGCTGCCACTCCTTTGTGAAGAAGAATGTGACTGAATTCAGTAATTTCCATTTCAGTGTATGTAACTGCAGGCACAAATCCCTCCAGAGACATAACGACTTACAGTCAGCAGAAGTTGGTGTTTTAATCAGGAAAAATAATGTACACTGGTGTCAACTGCAGCATAAGCCTGAATGGTTGTAAAAGACTACAAATAGGAAGTTGGACTTTTTTTTTCTCTGAATCGGAAGGGTACTGTAAAGCACCCTGAAATACCCACTTCCCAGAAGCATCTTTAAACTTTCATCACATGGCCCCTACACCAGTGTATTTAAATTACATAAAATATTATTGAGATAGAGAGAGTCTGAGAATAATCCTGCTTCAAATCAACATATACAGCAGCACCTTTGGAACACCAACAAACACTGTTCACAGATCAGCCACTTTAATGCCTAGCTTCATGAGCAAGGATGCATCATTATTTTTTCCCCTATATGTTTAAAAATATTAGTACTTCAATTAGGTGTTTTAGAGAGGCTTAAAAGAAGCAGATCAGCACTTCTGTAGGAACCAGAATATGTCTTCCACCTGATGCATTGTTTATTTTAATGAAATACTGGGAGAAATTACTATCTTCTCTTCCTAAAGTGATTTCTTTTTCTTTTTACCTTTTAAAAAAGATTATTCTACAAAGTAAAAGCTGAATTTAGCTACCTTTGCATGGCATTAGTCCGTTAACAGGGGAAGACAATGACCATGCTGTTACAGCAAAAACTAGTGGAGGTAATGAGGCTTTGTTAGTGCATTATTTCTTTTAACAACTACGTAATCTGTCCACCCAGAGGGAGAGTAACTCTATTTGCATTATTGGTCTTCCCCAGTACCTGCAGAAGAAATGCCTGACAGTAGCACAGAACAGAAAACTAAATCCTCATTTCCTGGTTTCCACAAAGAACTGATAACATACACTCTAAGTGCACAAAAAAAACCCCAGTGGTTCTCACCAGAACTTGTTGCATTTCACAGTGAACCAGAAGTGAGGCCAGCTCTATATCTTCACTATAGCCGTTCTTGAGAGGAACTGACCTAAAACCTAGCAGGGGGGGAACACATACAAAAGACAATTAGAGTCAAGGCAAAGGGTTATCTGCAGTCACAAAAATGGTGCATACAGTCCTGAAGGCTAACAGATTCTTCATTGCTCAAATGCTCCGCTGCCAAGAGCAGGCTTTGCTATGACAATTACAGGGAAGCAAAAGGCAAGAATGGCAAAACTGAGAAACACGTGATTTCACATGCTCTTGAAAACTAAAGCCAGAAGCAGAGGAAAGGAGAAAACTTACTCTACATACATCCACATCTAAGATAATAAACAAAACAAATGCACTGACACTAAAACAGAAAAAGAACCTTCCCAGATTTTAGTCAGAGCACATAACCCTGTTGCTTAAATGGAGTATGTGGTAAAGACAGTGCAAATTATTCTACATAATGCTTTCCTATCTCAATTTTAAAAAAAGAATTTCAAGAGGGTGAGAGGATTATTTTAAATACATACAGGCTACACACCCAGTATCATAATAAACAATGGATTAAAGGAACTCAGATCAAAAGAGCACTTGTCCTTTGGCACATTGTAGCTGCTACTGAGAGCAAAGTCACAATACAACAATGCTGAACAGCATCTTTCTGACTTAGCCCCTTATTATACCCACTGATCTTACCTGATTTGATTCCTTTGATGGGAAAAGTGGCGTGTGCTAAGAAATTGGGATCACTGAACATATCCTCCTCATAAACAACAAAGCGCAGAAATGCTAGATTTGGATCATAAATTTCAAATTTCACTTGCTCTGGACAAGGTGCCCAAACTGGATTAAGGCCATTGTCATCTGTAAGGAAAAGGAAATGTTTGCAGTATGAAGCAGTAATTTCACTTCATTCATATATGGGTATGTATCCCAGGACATTTTTTGGGGATACAAAGGCACAAAAATCCTATTTACCATCTGCCTCCTGTTGTAACCTTGCTTCAGAAGGTTTGTATTTGTTTATTTGGGGTAGGAGATAGGAGGAAACTTGGCAGGGATGGAAATCCATGAAGAAAAACTATTATTTGTATTTAAACACATAAAACCTCCTTGGACATGTATTTGTAAAAAAAACTAATTCATTGCTCATATTCATGAGCCTCATGCTCCATATCAGAGTAAAAGCATGAAAAGCATTCAGAAGGCTAATGTACAATGGCCCAACTCTTACAGACATTTATAGAACACCGAGTAATTTGGTATGTGTGACACAGCCAGGAAGTTTGCTCTCTAAAGTCTTGGTCACTTCCCACAATACATTAAAACCATAATCCTCGTCTCTCAAGTACTGAAGAGCCACAATGCACATTCTGCTCCTGATTCTGTGCTTATTTTCCACTGGTATCAGTGGTTTGGATAATTAGGACCAAAGCCTCTTGTCTTCTAGAGGAAAACTGCTGCATCCAGAAATATTAAATGCTGAAATATTAAGTGGCTGAGACATTGTCCCATTTCAGTGCACTTAAATAAAGCTCGTGTACACACAAACACACATGCACACAAACACAAACACACATCGTTTATCCAAAACTCAGCAGGCGTGAGCTTTGATCAAACTTCTATTGCATTGCAAGCCCTACATACCCAAGCTGTCTCCAAGGGGATGCTAGTCTTAGAACCCAAGTTTATTTAAACACAGGCTGGAACTCACAGTAGTAACTCCCCATTTTGGGCCAGACTTTTGGGAACTGACTAGCACTCCTGGAGGCACTGTCAAGACAGCAATTTTTTGAAATATGCAAATACACAAACTTACGCACATGCAAAAACATAACTGCAACTTTTTTTGTTTGTTTGTTTGTTTTACACAAACTGCAACAGTACTTTTCTAAATTTGATATACATTGAAGTTTCTCAAATTAACTGGCCCTGAGGCAAGCAAGACAATAATATCGTATGACTCATCAGTCCAGAGCAACAGTTAACTTATTCCTCCCTATATCAGTTGCTGGCCAATTACAGACAACATAAATTCATGGTCATCCTCTACTCACTTTATTTAAGTGCACTGGAAGTATAACCATATCCCTACAACACAGAAAACTGCAGATACTCACTCACAACTGTTGTCTTGAATTTGTTGTTATCGTATTCAGCCCCACAAATTTCTACCTCTACAAAGGGACAAGCGATGCTTCTACCAGGTTTAGGGAGATGACGAGCACCTAAAACCTGCAAAAGCAACTGTAAATTATAACCACCTCCAAAGGAAACTTGGCATCATTATTTCTGTACAGAAGGTAGCCTACAGAACTAGAGGGAGGGAAAAAAATCCCGAAGAATATGCAAAAATACACACTCCCTCTCTGGAATATGTTTGCATCTATTAAACATACTCTCTGTGCCAGCAATAATAGTATCTTCCATTGTTTGGGTAACCCAATGATTTTCATTGTAAGATACTGTAGGTGACATTCATTACAGACAGCGTGCAGTTCCAGAACAGGCCTCTAACATAAGTTTTGTTATCTTTCCTCAGTCTTTATTACATATCTATTTTAAGTCTGCTTTACATTCACAGCCCCTGTTTACCTCTTCTCTAAACTGTAGTGAAAAGCAGTTATGTATTTCTTCTTTCTCAGAAAACATATTTTTAAAGGACATCTCTTACTGTAGAGCAACTGAGAACAGAAACAAGTTGAATTCCTGTTTGGCACCAGAAGACAACATGGCGTAATTTTCAAATAATAAACATGTCTCCATGAAAAATGAGAATGACACTCTGATTAAGTCACAGTGTACTAAATATGATGAAGGGGGGGATCAGCTTATTATTTTTTCTGCTTAGTTTCTATATTTCATTATAAATATCTTTCTTCCACACTGGAAATCTCTGAACTAGTTAGTCTGCTGCTAACAAATTTGCAATAGGACCCTTCTATTGACAAGTCATTGGATTGGAAATGCAAGTTAGTTCATTTGGGATTTTTATTAGCAATTATATAAAATTATCCCAGGATTGTGTTTTCAGTCCTATAGCATGTGCTTCATTAGCATGATAAAGATACATATTTCTTTTCAGGAACCAGTGGAATTAGTTTTATTCTCAAACACACTGACATTTAAAAACAGTATTTTGACAATCTGTCAGATCTTGCTCTGAAACATAATAGTTTTATTTTTATAGATATTTATGACTTGTAAAAAACATAATTTACAAAAGAGATTTACCCTCACTGTCATAATCATCTGCAATTTCCTCTTCGAGTCATTTGGCATTGGGTCATATTCTTCATTTCGCATGCTTTCTGGCTGCAGAACATAGCCAGTGCGTCCATTAAGTGAAAACAAGGCATGGTTCAATTGCATGTATTTATCTAGGGAGAGAGTTAAAGAGTCGTAACAGAAGATTCCCATTTGAATAAAGCTAAGAAAGTACCAGACTAATGGCTCCTCTCTGTCATTTTTTCTGGTCACCACTTTATCAGAAAGAGCTGGAAAGGTAAGTTGGAAGACTCGGTTCCCTTCAGTAACTGAACCTGACAGGCCGTTTCTCACCAATTTTAATCCCAATAAACCCATCTCCATTCACAATTAGTTTTCCTATCAACGTGTCATAAGCTAGCTAGCCCTTACCAGAAAGTGGAGTACAGCCTTCCCTGTGGCTGTACAGCTGTTCATTCACCTGAAACTTGCTGTAAATATCTCTGCTCGCTTATCACAAAGAGATCAAGGTGAAATAAACCTTTTAGACTTTGGGGCTCGTTAGGCTCAGAGACAGGGCTTTTGGAGACTGATTTTTGGGGACCAGCTCTATCAGGCGACCCACATATTCAAAACCAAACTTTAGTTATTGCATATCCCTTCTCGCTGGGAAGTACAAATAAACAGGACAGCCACAGTGACTAGAATGGCAGAGGGGCCAGAAAGGGGCTTGTTTATGGTGAAATGGAAGGTGAATTAGATCCTTTTTTAAAGAGAATATTACCTGGAGTTTGGAAGTTAAGAGCCACCATCTGGGAGCCGCAAAGCCAGAGGCGAAATGGGTCATAGTTGGATGAGTCAACTCTCTGTCCTTTAGGATAGACACGTGTCAGTCCCTTGAGGTTGTATTTCAACAACTCAACTGGCTTTTGCTTAACAATGTTCTCTGCCTTGGTTTCCACAAAAGAACGGATTTCTTTGAAATCAGGATTTTCTACACGGTGTAGTGAGGAAAAAGAGTGGTTACTAAAGGAAGAAAGAAGTCGACATTTATACTGCATTTCTGCTAACACTTTGTTTTACTTTGCTTTTGCTTTGTCCTTTAATGCAATAATTGGCACATTTTTCATGCAGACACGGCAAACTGGTTGAGCATCAAGTCTGAAAGTTAAAATTGCCTGCTTGCCACATGCTTTGCAGCAGGGCAGATAAGAGTCTATAGTCATGTTCTCAACTCATCATTGCTAATCATGTACTTCTGACCACTATAACACATATTTAAATGAGACATCTTTTCCTGGGTTCAAATGGGGACAAGAAAGGGTGAGCCAGGGTTAGTCAATGCCTCAAACAATGACTATAATTATAATGTCTTAACCACACTGACAGCTTATTAAAAACATCTGCAAAGAAACTTAAAGAAAAATGGCACATTTGCTGGCTTCTCCAGCAGTAATGACAAAAAACTGGAATAAGAAGTACATATTTCAGTGTCAGATTCCACACCCGCACTTACACAGACCCCAGTTCTCATTTGTATTACGAAAACATATACCATTCCAATAGCTTACATAAATGGCAAACAGGTTCTTACAGTAAAATTATATAATGCATGGCAAATCCATTTTGAAGGTTTTTACAAACCAATCACAAGTGTTCAGCCAAAGTTTTTCATCTCAAAAAAGTCAATTGACACATAACTAGTGAGCTTCCCCATGAAAGACAAATACAAGAGGGTGTCTCTAATTAACTAGTTAGAAATTTGTGACAGTTTTTTTGTTACAGTTGAATAGCATCAAGTTCCCTAGTGTACAATTTCAAAGTGCCACTGAAAACTGCATGGGTGAGGCAGAACTTTGTTTTCCAGCAGAGAAAGGATAGATTTTATCTTCCCTTCTAAAATTTCAACTAATACCTGTAAAGATAGTAAAAAGGGTAAAATTCCGATGTAATATTAAAGGAAATACCTAAATTGTCCTTGGTTTTGCTTGTTGGCTTGCAGTAGATTACCAGATCAGATAATTCAATAGCAATCAATTGATTCTTTTCCCAGTATTTCCTCCTGTTCTCCTGTAAAACGTAACAAAGTTTTAGATTACAGATACACTGAGTATTATGGTACAGTAACTCCAGGGTATACTCTAATGAAATTACAAAGTTGACGCATTCTTTATTGCCCAGATTCCTATCTGATACTTTAGACACTTGTATAGATGTAATGTACTTTAAGACCCAATTCAGAGAACAGGCTAACCAAGTGGTTTTGGGTTTTAGTTGGGGGTGTGTTTTTTGGGGGGAGTTTTTGTGTTGTTTTGAGGTTTTTTTAAGCAAGTGTTTCAGTGCTTCCCTGATCAGTCCTACTCAGAATACTGGCAACAATTTTTTTTTCTTTTAATGTGGCTCTACTCATTAGTTACATTCTCAACTCTATTCCTCATATAAATGCAAATGTATGCAAGAAAAATGCAAAGGGTAGTGAAGTGTCTATTTATTTACAATCCTGAGCAGGACTTAAGTCTTGTTATTAACTCCCAAACAGCTAAATTCAAACCCTATGAGCATCATTCCTGTAGCTTTCTTTTACGCACCCAACCAATAATGTTATGTATGGAAAATCATGTGCAAACTTGTTGTCATCATCAGTAATAAACCCACTATCTACTTCTGTGTTTGCAAGACCTGCTCTGTGGAAGCTGAGCAACGGTCCCTGCAATCAGTTTGGGAGCTACTGAAATCAGAAAGACTTGTCCTGAGTAGAGACATTTGGGCTGGAGGCTTTTCAGACATAAGAAGCAATTACAAGATAAAACATGTTAGAAGAGTCCCACGCTGAACAGCGGTTAGCTTTGGTACAAGAGGTTATGAAGCAGCAGCAATTAGGAAGTCTTCCAAAAGAATTCCCTCAACAAGACAAACTGAAGAGGAATGAAAATCAGAGCTAGGGAGCCATGGCTTTCCAGAACGTTTCACTGAACCAGCGGTTATACATTGAAGTCTAAGTAAAGCAAAGAGGAATATGGCATTTAGACTTGGAAATAACCTTGGGGAAAAGCTGTACAAACCTCATTGTACTTAGTGATCCATCACAGTTTCCCAGACATTGCTCAACAGTAATCAGAGCTCCAAATAGCAAAGGACCACTTCTAGATGCCAAGAGCTCAGCTTTAGACATAACCCTCTAGTGACAACCAAGCAGGAGAGCTAGCAATGAACAACCGTTCCTAGGGGCATGGCAAGTGTTAGTATTAAACAGAGATGGCAAGATACGTCACGCTTAGTTTTACTTTTTGTGTATAATGGACACAGCCCAAAAATAAACTCATAAAACACCTGTATCATATTGTAGCACAGTGTTGACTCACTATGCTTTTTCCTTCCCCAAAATTCAGCCTGTTACCTGTACTGGCAAAAAGGACCTTTCCTCATCTTTTTCCCCTCCCCATGCAGCAGTCTACCATGTGAACTTCGTAGAGGCCACACTGTAAGAAAAGCCTCCTGACTGACAGAAATGAGTTTTAAAGCATCTTTGAACACAGACTGTTTAATACTTCTCTAACTGTACAGAGGGAGGAAAAGCTGCCAAGCTCCTGAAAAGCCACTGATGTACCATAAAAAGCATTCCATTTAGAGACACTTCTTCTAGGTCATGTTTCTCTTTTTCTCATTTTTATTTCTAAATGAAAGTCTGGCATAAGAACTGTATCTCTCCTCCCCCAACAATAGGTCAACAGCTCCTGTTGCTTCTTCCCTTGCTGAATTTGCAGTCCTCTGCTTGAGACACCAACTTGCCTGCTATAAATAGGATTATGATGACCCTCAGAGCATTATCACTCCAGATAACAGATAAACAGCATAAGCCAACATGATACTGAAACATATTTTCCATCATTCATATCACCCACTTAACAATAAAAAGTGAATAAAAGCAACAAAGGAAAGAGTATACTTAAGCATAGTCATTGTAAGGGCTTTTTGGTCATGTCAAAGACTTCTTAAATACTAGAAAAGATGACAGGGAGGTAAATCAATACATCAGAACAGGAAAAGCAAGTCCTGAAGAATGTCTAAGCGGCAGTACTTGTAGAGGGACGTAGAAGCTAAACTTAGGCAGAAGCCTTTAATCTTTATGCAAGGATTTGGAAATACTGCTTTTGAAGATCTGGTAAATCCAGAATGTGCCTATTAGTTACGAATAAATAAAGTATTAGCTAAACAATTCCTTATCACTGCCACTGCATTCACTGGAAAGCAGAGGTAGTAAACAGGATTAAGAAGAGTTTAGGCAAAGGCAGCTCACATTTCACATATACTCACTAGTGGATTCACAACTCTGAACAGAACAGTCTGATATCCGAGTTTCTTCTGTTTAACACTATGATTGAACCAGTGTAACCAGATGTAAAATGGTAATGATATCTACTTTGTACTATTAAGCACACTTCTCCACTGAGATGTAGGGTGCAACACAGACAGTACTCTGCTGAAAAACTCCTGTTAACATAAATTTACATAAAATAATAATTTATGTAGTATTCCCAAAGAGTTTAGGGAACAAGATTCACAGTATCAATAAAATGAACAGACAAACAGCAATATGCAAGAGAGTGAAGGACCAGGCGTTAGCAAGGTTTAGCAGTGTATGGCAGCTAAAGACAAATCCTACTGTAAATTTATAGCAGTACGTTATAAAAAAGAAAAAACAGATCGATTTTTATCAATACCTCTTCTGTAGTTTTCCAAGTGATTTCACGGATACTTTGGTACCATTCAAAGAGTTCTTCTACTTTATCAGTTGCAAACTCAATACATGGATCTTCTAGATTCTTAGGTTCCAGAATGAAGACAAAAGACTTTTTGTGTTTCCCTTGGGGCATTTTCACTGTTAGGCAACACAGTAGCAAAAAATTCATACTAAAATTCAACAGTTCTTCTTCTAAGCTGTCATTGTTGATTTATTGCAACAGTTAGTATCATAAAGTTTCATCATATTAATTGTATTAGCTATATTAATACAAGCAGGTGTTTTGTTTTGGTTTTTAGTTTTTGGTTTTTTTTAAATCTTCCCTGCTAAACATAAAAGAGTCTACTCAACATAGAAACCTCAGGACTACACATGTAAGCATCAGAAAATACATACCAACATTGTACGTATTGAGTACCAGTATGCCACGACATAGAGAGCCTAATGGATTGTCCTCGATAATCTGAAAAACATGAGTAAAATCTGACCCTAAATCTTGAGTGAATATGCACAGGACATTAACAGATAATAAACACGCACCATTAAATCTAACCTCAGTTTCACTGAAAGCATGCCGACTATAATGTTTAAAAGCCTGTTTCCATATCAAGAATTTCTCATTTTGAGAAACACATGAGATTCTCTATAGTGAGAGTAGTCAAAATGAGGAGTGCAGCTTCTGTCCTGACACAACTGCTCATTTTTCAAGTCTGTTTAAAGCTGCGATGACCAGGGCGGGAAATCTAGTACATGTGTTTTCCTCCAAAGACTCCTGGCAAATCATTGGAAGAGCTTCAGAACAACAAAAGAATTAAACGTTTCATTTTTAAAACTCCAAAATGTCAAAATGCTTACTATGGATTTTTGTTTTCTTTTGTTGAAGAGATCTTTGTCCAAGACTCTGGACTAGATTTTTAGACGCTTTTGACAAACAGTATAGGGTTAGTTATGCATAAAAACTTAATAATGGAGTGTGAAATGGCTAGTAAGATGTGTTTGGACACATAGTTTTCTTATTTGCAAATATTGAGGCAGTAATTATACAGACAAACTAGTTAAAAGTTTCAGGCACATAATTGTTTAGCCAAATTATCTGAAAAATCTAAACTGGTATGATTTTCATTAGCAGGAAATCATTATGATCTCCTAAAACGCCACCAAATCAGCTATCTCCTTAAGTAGTTTTCTATGAGGGATGTCCTGACAAAGACATTCAGCAGCAGAGAACAGTAAAGAATGCATTCATTTCTCTATACTGTGTTCTCTCAAGCACAGCATGTAGAGTCATAATTCTATAAACCAGAATTCCACTTCCAGTAGGTAGCATCTTCTATGGAAACGTAGCGGACAAACTTTAACTGTCACCTGGCTTTCAAGCTCAGCAGAGTTATCAGATGACAGGTCTTCAACATAATTAGATGGAAAATAGTGTTGGACTTTTTCTCCGTAATCCCCCTTCCACCTGAATTTAAAAAGAAAAGTATATATAGAGGAAAATATAGTTAAAGAGCTTCAATAGGCCATTAATGAAGCCATAATCTTCAAGAAATTGGTCATTAATACCCCATACTAGCTTGTCTAGCTGGCTATCACCAAAATATAAGTGATGAAGTAGCTAAAAGCTCTAACAAAGTGATCATTAACTGTAGTAACAGATGATTTCAAAGGGATTACAGTTACTGTAAACTGCAATTAATGACTTAAAAGGCTTTTTCCCCCTCCAGTACTAAAAATATTATTATGTGGTTGACTACCCTGCAGAAACTACAGGGAAACATCAGATTCCCAAGCTTTCCAAGCAATTTACAAGCCAGCTACAAAAGAAAACCTCTTATGAAAGGAGACTGTACAGATAACTAAAAAAGGTGGGTTTGAATCCTGCGAAGTACTTAGGAAAGAAACAGAGCAGTGACGACAATGGTAATAGATGTGTGACTTCCCAGAATACACAAGTGTTTGGGAAGGATGAATGTAGTAAAGGAAAAATACTGGATACACTGGGCTATGGAAGTTCTGCAGGATGAGGTTATTGATGTAGGATAGAAAAATGGAAAAGACATGAAAGGAGACTTGAGGATGAGGGGGTTGGGTTTGTTTTTTTTTAAATACACTGGCATTAAGATTTATAAGGCCACAGTTAATAAGCAGCAATCAGACAACAGGCAAAGTTTTTAAAAACTACTACCCAAAGCTCAATTTTTTCCTCCATCTAGTAAGTCACCAGAAGTTCTCCTATGAGGAATCTTTGTCCTTACCAGCCTCCAGTTTCCTTTGTGACATTATGAATTAAAGCTCCTCGAGAGAAGCTCAATTCATCACTTCTTTTGGCTCTGTAGTCATACAAGGCTTTCACTGTTCTTTGAGGCTTTAAGAGAAACAGAGCAAAGGGGTCATCTAGGGGGACGGGTCATAAAATAATCAATAATGCAATCTTTAAAAAAAAAAAAAGAAGAGGGGGGATTGGATCCCTTTTTTTGTTATGAAGCTTAGAAAACATAATACTAAAGTTCCAGAGTGACATCTATTGGTGGAAGCAAATGATGCTACTTAACTGCTATTCTTCAATTATCAGCTTGGAAAAAAGAAAAAGAAAAAAAGAGTCTTTCTTTTATGGGTGCTG
>NW_008825558.1:2605006-2608526 GCF_000699105.1 Pygoscelis adeliae | reverse complement strand
AAAAAAAAGAAAGGAAAAAAAAAGAAAACCACACAGTGAAATATCAATCCTCTATCTTCATTACATGTACTCATAGGCAATTGGAGTTAAAGCCTACAAAGCCTCCACCTCAAAACCACATCAGCTATCCCGCTGGTCATGTTTCCTTTAGGAAGACATCCAGTTTTAGCAGGACAAGCAATTTCTCTATCTTGAATTTACTACTACCCAAACTCTTCAGCAGCAATGCAAATTCATTGGCAAAAAAGACTAAAAAGAATTACAGCTACAAAATTTACAAGCAGGTGAATTTTTATGAGAATTTACAAGTAGGCAGGCCCTAACAAGAGTTAGAGATAAGTAGATGTTTGCTGTGCCACTTGTTTTTATAACATTATGTACATATCTTAAAAGAAGACAAATTTTATAACTCATTAGTAAACCAAAGACACCATTTTTATATAGAAAGCACATAAACAAACTCTGCACCTGTTTGTGCATGCAGGCCGTGTTTGCTAATGGAACTGTGACAATTTTGTGCACAGACAAGTAACTGCTCATAAACACAGACATGCACAGACATGCACACTTGGGGTTTACATGTTGCACTTTCTTTCCATGAAGATTTGGCCTTCTCAAATTTAATCTTCTCATAGGTTATTTAATTTGGGGGCACACCTGCATGAGCATGCACGCCAAATCAAATCACTTCCACAGACTCAATAGCAAAAAGAGCCCAAATTCCCAGTATAGATGAATCAATACAGGATTTGCACACAAGAAAATGTGTGGGTACAAATTCTAAAGAGATGTTAGAAAAATGTCACACCCTTTAAACTTCTGCTGTCCAGTCCCCCATAAATCAAGCAGCCTAATGCTTTCAATTATCCTTTTCATTACTGCTAACAGGAAATCAACAAACAAGTCTCATAATATTCAGAAGTCTACAGTAAGTGTGAGTATCTCTCTTTAAGCATACCACTGTAGGGGTGATTTCACTGGGTTCCACATACATCTTGACATCATAGAGGGAGTTAATATCTTTTTCCTAAAAACAGGAAGAAGGAAAAAAAACTAATGAAGTTACAGGAATCAAAAATTGTAAAAGTACTTAATGTTAATAGAACATTCATTGCTGAAACCACCTTTCTGACAATACAAAGGCAACCAGAAGAGGAGGGAAGCCAGACACCTATGTTATGCTCATTTTTATTGAACATAGCCAAACATGAGTTTGTTATTTAACCTGTCTATGCCTCAGTTTAATGAACAGTAAAACACAATGAAACAGCAATACCTCACAAAGGTATCTCTTAACCAGTCAAATAGCTTTAAGATTGTAGGTACCCTTCTATGTGCAACCAGGGAAGACAATACCTACACTTGATTTCTGTGTTACAGTACTTTAGTTCCAGTATTGGTTTCACTATTAGCTAAAAATTCTAAAACAATATACACAGTCATATTTTTCATTTTATTCTCTCCTTGTGTTCCCATTTGGACCCAGTCCCAGGATACAGAACCTTAGCTATAGACAACATTATAAAAAATCTTGAGATCTAAAATCTTTTCAGACTTTTAGTCTCCCCAGAAGAAACAAAAAAAAGCAGACCTTGATTTCCTCAAACATGACAGATGTGTTTTTTCTGCAGCTTCTAACAGACATATATTTGAAAACAGAAGACAGCACCTCAGACATTTCAAAAGCCAGCTACCTCGGCAAAGCTCTCTCCTCATGGAACACATCCATCCAGAAAGCAGGCCTCTATCCTAAGCTAATTATCCAGGCTCCTAGTTTAGTCAATGGACAGAAATAAATATCTCTTGGGCACATTTCCTCATGCTTATCTCAAAGAGTGAGTCTTCAGAGGTACCTCTCACTTTTTACCACAGAAGGCAGTTGCACACCATCCCTGAGATGGCTCCAGTGCGGTGAAGCGAATGCCACTGCCCGTCCAGAGCAAAAGGCACAGCAGAATATTTCGGTTTTTCTGAAACGCTTAGCCATTGGCATCTGCACAATCATTTTAAGATCTCTGCCCACTCCAGCAACAGAAGACAGGGCCAACTGCAGGCAAGATCATTATCAAAAACTTGTTTTAGCAGAGCAACGATCCCCCACTTCACAGAGCAGCTTTTCTAATGAAATAATGAGGAAGGCAAGAGTTGACCTGAAATCGAAGATGAAGCTCTTTCCTTTACATATCTCAAACCCTTTGTGAGAAAAGTCAGTATAACCATCTCAGTTTCACAGATAAGAAAACCACCTGCTTAACCTCCCCCAAAGGTCATCTACCACAGCCAAGAACCAAAGCCAGCACACCCAGGTCTAGATCTGGGACTCTGTCTGCTACAGCAACTGGCACTCATACAAAGACCATCACTTACCGTGCTGTAGCGCTCCAGCAGCTCCTCAGTCACTGGGTAACGCAATTTCATTTTCCTGTACAGCGGATGCTTCTCATAGTACGTTACCAGCTCCACTAAACTCTCAAAATAGGCCGAGGTTCCAAGCACAAAATGGCGACCTTCTTGCTGAATTCGGAAGTGCTTCACCTTCCCCTCCGCTCTGTGAAACAATTGCAGCTGCTGTAAAAGGTATTGGTACTTGCAGTGAGAGCACCAGTGATGTAAACTGGACCAAAACTGCTTTGTGTGTTTTAATCACGTGAAATAATTTCTCCCTCTTCCAAAGCCTCTTTTATTCAAATTGAATTCCAGTTGCTTGATTAAATTCACAAAAAGACATTCTCACTTTTCGACAATGTAAAGGGCCTTGGGACAAATCCATGTTTTTGCTTAGATTAAATTTCCCTATTTTTTTCCCCTACAGGTAGGTATTGTGTCATCTTCATACTAACACAAATGTCTCTGATCAGACTGGAATTCTCTCTGGAATCTGATGATGATGATCTGCTGCTGTCCCTAAGTGATAGACACACTCCCCTCAAAACAAGTAGCTGCCTCTTCCCTATAATCATTTTGATAACTACAAGAATCAATTTTGAAAGAAAAAAAAAATCTCTTGTGCTTGAACACAAGGTTCATGCTTGCATTGATAATAGTAAAACCGTATGCTGACAACCATCCCACCCACAGAAGACCCCTGCATCCTTTTCAAGCTGCTGAAGTTTTGGTACTTCTTGTTTTCCCCACTGTGAAATGGTTTTATTGAGATGCTGCAGCTCAAGTTATTTCAATATCGACCTTGGTAACAGCAGAAAGCTTCAAACCAAAGTACACAAGGAACTGGGGAATTCTGGACATCTTCAATACACAGTAAGGCATGTAAATAAGAGGAAAACAAATATTTGTTTTTCCAAAGCAATTTTATATGTTGCAGAAATATGCATTTTCAGAGAAACGCAATCTGATTTGAAGGCACAATGAAGAACACCACAATTCTATACATTTTATTAATGTTGTTGCAAGAACCACAGTTTCAAAAATATTTTCCCTGGCAAGAAAAGCCAACAATTTCATTTTGACATTTCATTTTGGTCAGTTATATGACAGGGCAGGATTTCTAGGGACCTAGAAT
>NW_008825558.1:2559764-2604964 GCF_000699105.1 Pygoscelis adeliae | reverse complement strand
GAACCAGCACCAAAGAAAACTTCAAAATAACACCCTGTAGTAAGGAGTGTCAAGGAAGTGAAGAAGGACCATGCACAGTTCTGCATGGGAAGAAAGGGACAGTCAGTGCCCAAATATTCTTTATAAAAGCATAAAGGTTTAGTCCAGTCACAAATTAACTCTTGTACACGTTGTCATACGTGGACCTGCTGCTCAAATCAACCATGCTAATTACTCAAAGTTTGAAAGCAAGACTTTTATGACTCTAAAAAGACCACAGTATTTTTTAAATGAGAAAAAACAGAACATTGTTGGACTACTAGGTAATGTAGTCATATCTGTCTTTTCTTACCTGAAAGTCATGGCAAATGAATCAGGCTCATCTCTCTTTCTAATCAGAAAGGCTCCATCTCGAGGAATTCGCATCAGCATGTCCTCTGCCTCTCCACGACTCAAGTTGCTATAGTACCAACTACAACAGTTAAAAATCAAAATGGACAAAGGATTACAAAGCTTGTCAAATATCATTCAGTAAGAATAACAGGCAATGTTATTAACAATAGTTTCAAACATTACAAAAAAAATTATGCATTAGATTTTCCCCATCTTGCCACCTATGACAGCAGCTCATTACAAAACACTGTAACACAGCAGCTTATTTTGGATGAAAGCATCAAGAATATATCAGAATACCTTGTCTGTCTGAAATCAAAAAACATAAATCTGCATTTCTTCCTGAAACAAAGGCACTGGATCCTGCTTTTAGTCTGCCATTCCGTTTTCAGTAGTTTATTCAGTTTTGACACAGTAGATTTAAGGAAAAGCCCAAACACAGACAAAAGAAAAACACCAGGCATTTGAATTCTTTTATTCAGAGCTTGATTTTATCTTTCACTGTAGGGATGGACCTATCTTGGATCTAATGTGCCGTCAGTGAAGCTGTGGCCTCTTGTACTGGCAGTACATCTCCACCTTATACAGAAAGGCAGGAAAGCCTAACCCTTAAACTCTACCCTCCCCTCTCACTGGCTTCCAAAGTTATCTACAGGTGGTCAGTGACTCCTAGACCCTGAGGGAGGGAGGGACACACAAAAAAAGAAGTTTAAAGTCACAGATCAATACTTCACATGCAAAGGAGATTTACTTTTTCCTCACTGCAAAGAAAACAGAACAAAGGGCAGTGATTACAGTGTTCTGCCGGCAAACAAGAGCAAGCTCGGCCCAGGATCTACATCAGGCAAATACCAGCTGGATATAAACACCAAGCTATACTACTTCCTATCAGCATGGGGTGAAGTCAGTCTAATCAACTCTGACAGGGGTGAGGTGGAGGGCGGGATTAGGAAAACGTAACTGTTTGGGCTCACTGTCCCAGTAATAGAGTTTCCAGATGGCACAGACCATGACCACTTAGCTGGCAGACCACAGCCAACTACTAAATAGCTAATCCAACCCGCTGGGTGTTGTAAAACACTGAGCAGAGAAAGAAGGAATTGGCACACTTCCACAGCATTACAGTTCTCACTGATTTTCCTAGTTGCTGCTAGTAAATTGCTTTCCCAGTGACTGCTCTCTGTTGTACCAGGTTCTCACAAAGTCAGTGATCTTACTCAGCATCTTTCAGGGAAGCCTATTCCTATGACATCCGCGGACAAGCAACACCCAGGTGTGCTCCTGAATCCAGGGAATTTTCTATGCAAAAATCTGAGACCATCTAAAAAAATGCAAAGGACACTGACATAACAATGCTGGTGCTTGCCTTCTGCTGTACGTACTCTTTAGTCTCATGAGGGCTGGGATTAGGCACAGCATCAGTCAGACGCAGCTCAAATTCAGCACATCGCAAGTGGGCCTCCTTGTAGTGTTGAATGAGATCATAGATGCTATCAAAAGTGAGGTTGTCCGTCAGGTAGTATTTCACAGTGTCCCCATCACTTGAAGAACGGATCCGGCAGTGCTGGACTCTACCTGACCTCCTGGAGAAAGGAAGAGGGCATAAGGAAAAGAAAGGTTTTATAACAGGTTTTCTTCTTTTGAAGCGTTTCCTCACCCGTTCCTGGTCAACTACTTGGTGAGCTTGCGAAGAGGCAAGAAATCTGTATCATCTCATAAAACAACTGAAGTAAGAACAGCAAAAAAAAAATCCTGACAAGTAAGATTACAGGGCTGAAAATAATAATTTTCAATCCACAATGGTTTAAAATCTGGCATACATTTACTCCCTGCAAAATTTGCTCTGACAGCTCTCTGGGTCAAAAATCCATCTGATACACTATTCCTCATAATGTCCCAACCAGAAGGAAAAAAAAAAAAACAGACTACCAAAACAAACAAACAAAAAAACCCCTGAAAAATTCTTTATTATTTTCCCTCTAGAGGATCCTTTCATTGAAAAGATCAATCTCTGCTAATAAAGGTACACTCATGAGACTACCTTTTCAGTGTAGAAACCAGTAATTTATCCCTAAATTAAAAGACCAAATTTTGGCCCACTCATTGAGGAAATAACAAATCTTATATCATGCCAGAGCACTACAAAAGGTGGGAGGGTGGAGGATCAAACCAGACAGTTCTCTCTTGACAACTGTAACACTTCAAATAAAGCCTACTCTGCCAAGATGCACTATGCTACACTGAAGTTTAATTTAGAAAGTAGTCTTTCACAAACCCATCAGTAACATTCTAGTAATTATAGCAACTCCTTATTCCTATTTCCTCTCAGCTATAAATGCATACTTGAAAAATACACACATTTTTGTGCAATGCCATAAACAAAACAAAACCCACATAAAATTTTTATGACAATCACCATACCAGAATGACAAGGTGCAATCATTAGGGAAAGCCTCACTTTCCCTAACTAGAAATGTCCCATCCTTGCCACCCATTTCAGCACAATATTCCTGGAGCAGTTTCTCAGCAGTTGTTCTCCCCTCTTTCATTTTACCATGGAACCATTTCTCTTTTAAGTGCAGTTCAGTACGTTTCACCTCCTAGACCAGAAAATAAGAATTTTTATAGTGCATTTCTAATTTTATGATTTCGAAACAAAGTACTTGTTATTGATATAACAATCTACTATTTCAGGATTTCAGCTCTTCCTAGCCCTGAACCATCCTTCCACAAACAAGCCAATCACCTTTATAGTAACCCTGGACTCTCCTCCCCAGTCAAGCCATTTCTTTGGAGCAGTGATCAACTTCAGCCTTATTCAAATACGTAATCAACAGAAAGTGAAAGAAGGCAGCAATGCAAACACCGATTTATATTTTCAAGGCAAAACACCCTACTACTAATTCACAGCTTTCTTCCTTACACATTAATTATTTTACTGACATTAACATCTAGGTGAATGGGTAAAATGTTCTGCATGTGCAGAGACATCTCTGAACCATGCACATACATGTTAGCAACAAAAGAGCGCGCACAGAAACCCGAAAGGTCAGAACAAGAAACCACGCTGAACATGACTGCTATTGCAACCCTTACTGAGCCTCATGTTTCTGCTTTACCATGCACAACAGCCAAGTAATACATGCTCACCTGTGACAAACACTTTGCAAATGTGAAAAGAACAACCCACACTGTGTAAGAGGTGTGCTGTATTACTAACACAATGAAACATTAGTTCATCATACTGTCTAGTTTGAGAATAGCAATAATAGTTAGCCAAAGGCATATAACGACTTTGATTGTCAGTGCATGCATCAGCATTAGCATTTAAGTACCAAAATTGTATTTCATTGTCTTTGTACTCCTCTTTGCAAGTCCTCAATTAGCCAAGGGAAAAAGTTATTTTATTAAAAATATGGAATACCTTGGCAAAGACCCTTTTTAAAGTTTTGTATCTCCAGACACACTTGTTATCTGACACAGATCCTCTCCAATTTCAACATCGGCATACAAAATACGCATCTATAGACACTGAAATAATCTGAGAGAATAAAAAGAACATGCTTAAACAACAAAACATAGCCATCACCTTTGATGAGTCTTCATCAGCATTCTGTTCTATATCATCGCTGAATGAAAGCTTTTCATCAGCAATAGCACAGTAGTGCCGAGTCCATTTCTGAAAGTTAAGAGATATTAAAACCATTAACAAGACAGGAAAACTCACTAATCACAATTTCAAAACAAGGTATAACAATAAACAAAATACCTTCTTCCTCTCATTCACATCTGTTCAACTGACAATATTACACAAATACTGAAAAAATTCATGTAAATTTCCAGTATTACACAACCTAGAAACAAACTGTAGAGAATGTCACATAAATTATACCTGTTCTATTGTGTCCCACATGTAAAGTTCTCCTTGTTGCTTTTTTTCTTCTTTCTTGTCTTCCAAGTTCACATCAATGTCTCCCTTTGGCCCCAGTTTTTTGTGCTTAAAAACAAAAATACCCCACCACATTCATACATTCACACAGAATCATATATAAAATTGGTCATAGTATTTCAGCACACTCAGTATTACTGCAAGTATTTCCCTCCATTGCACAGCCTCCTTCTGTCATTACCATAACAACAGCTGTTCCACAAGGCTTTATGCAACAGGGCTGGAATTTCTTTCTTTAAAATTTAAATCTCATAATAAAGGTTAAAAATTTAGTAGAGGTATCATTCAAGCAATGAAGAAACAACTAGTTTGATAAGAGCTCACCATTCTTTAGAGGACAGAAAACATGAAGTGACACATACCAAGAAAGAAGGATAAAAGAAGAATCCCTCTGCAGAGAGCAAGACATAAGGAACAAAAAACAAAACAAAACGATAAAGTGTTAAAATGAATGGGGAATTCACTCTTCTACAAGAAAAATGAGCAGAAGGGAAATCTTTTATGAAAAGAGGGGATAAGTTCTGCTTTCTTGAGAGTGCTCACAAAAAACAGTGGCTCAAGGGGCCAAGGGTAACATCAAATACTTAACTGCAGTTAATGATGGGATTAATCGTCTCCTATCTAGTAGTTCTCAACTACATTCAGTTCTGCATAGCCTACTGTAGGTAGATTTCAATTTGACAGGCTTATCTGAAAAATCCCACAGGCCCCTAAAGTAGGAGTTGCCTCTAACTGTTTACTGACAACATTTTCCAAACAAAAGCCAAATAACACGACTAGCTCACTGGCAGGTGCTGATCTATTTAAAGACTCTTTAATGCTCTTTTAGACAGGACAGAGTGATATGGATGTTCTCTTGTGCAGACTCACAGTAGTTTGTCATTCCCTTTAAATCAGATCTGTCATGTTATTATTCACGTGCCTATGCAACTCCCCTCTATGCTCTGCAAGTAACAACAGACAGTTTGGACGGAAAAAAAAACCAAAAACTTAAGCACAGAACTTTTGCACCTTATAGTGGGGTGCTATTATTTCCAGTCTTACATTCAAGAGCTGTATGCTTATAACTATCTACCCTTATTTCTTCTGTTCAGAAGTTTAATACATAGGATGCAGTACTGTTACAAGAGCTGGAAAACTGAAGCATGGATAAAAGTAATTATTATTTTACTAAAGAGATCATGAGCAGCCCCCAGATTCTCCACCTAATTTTGCCTTTCAAAAAGTTCTACTGCAGTTTCAATCTGAGAAGTCTTCTTGCAGTTATCTGCCTCATGTTGTTGCACAACAGTAGCAAGTAAAGCATCTGTATTGCCCAGAAGGTAAGACACTCTAACAGTGACTGCCTTCTAATAGGAGCACCTCCGTGTTTCACAAGTGGCTCACTAAATTGCATATGTAAATCACACTGAGTTAGTAAACGCCCATCAATTTTTGCAGTTTGCAAGCAATCCTGACAACTTAAGTGTGCAGCCTGCAAGTGCTTTGGGTTTCACTTGAATAAGAGGCATTCTTTAAAAAAAAAAAAAAGTTAGTAACACTAATCTAACTTTCTATTCACGAACATGCTTTTAGCATTTTTAAGCAGGCCACATTGTGTAAGAAGTCTATGACGAGCATCTGCAGCAGTGAACCCTTGCTGAAATTTAAAAGTGGCATTTCAGGAGCTGGAAGACCTTTAGAAAAGAGCTGACATTCCATCTGGCACTTGAACTAGCAACGCTGACTGCAAAGAAAACCAATAGCGAGCACTTTAATACATAGTGATACAGAACTCCATACAATATTGCAAAATGTTACTAGTACACACTTCAAGCCAGCGGTTTCTTGTCTCTCAACAGAAACTAACAGCTAAGCTGTGAAGCCCAAAGTAGTATTTCTGGCTCCTGCTCTTGTTTTCCTGTTTTATCTATGAGCACACAAAGCAAGCCTACCTTGATGATGATTTTTTCTTTCAGCTGGGTTGGTGATGGTAGCTGATCTGCACTGGCTTCAATAGGCTTCATTAAAAGCTGATCCCCAAATACCTCCTTGAACACTTTGGCCATGTGTCGCTGCTGCTCCACACTACAGTGCTCTTCAATTGACAGAATGACTGGGTATCTTTGATGGAGAAAACAAAGGTGAATGAAAACAATTTCTTTTTGCTACAGCTGGCAAGGCAAGGAAAACAGCAGCCTCCCTCATGCCCCAGATCAAAGAAAATATTTAAAGCAAACAAGAAGACAAAAGGAATAGAGATAGACACACAACAGATAACAACAGATGTGCAATCATAGAATCGTTAAGGTCAGAAGAGACCTCTGGAGGCCATCTAGTCCAAACCCCTTCTTTGGGAAGGCCCAATTCCTAGCTTAGATCAGGTTGCTCAGAGCTTTGTCCAGCCAAGATTTGAATATCTGCAAGGATAAAGATACTTTCCAAGCTCTTTGGGCACAGTTTCAGTGCTAAAGCACCATTATGTGAAAATTTGTTTCTCCTCAAAATTGTGTCTGTTTTCCTTCTCATGCACTCTGAGAAGAGTCTGGCTCCATCTTCTCTATAAACATCCACTAGGTAGGGGAAGTCAGCAACCAGACTCCCTCATTAACCTCTTCTCGAAGCTAAACAAACTTAGCTCTGCCAGCTTCCCCTTGGATATCACGTGCTCCAGCAAGACTGAAAACAGGCAGAGAAAGCATGGAGTACTTCAGTCTTCTCCAGTCCCTAAGTCTCCTGTCCAATTCAGCAACAGGCTCACATTTTTCTTAATCTTCCTTTTGTTGCAATTGTACCTGTAGAAGTCTTTCTTGCTGTCCTTCACATCCCTCAGCAATTTCATCTCTGCATGAGCTTTGGCTTTTCTAATTTTGTCCCTGCATATCCAGGAACTACTTCGATATTCCTTCTGGGTAGCCTATCCCTTAATGCAAGTAGGTAAAGCATCACACTGCATTCACGGTAATGATGGTCTGAAACCATAATGCATCATGTATTATGGTTGTCATTAACACAATATGCCTGTGCAGACACCGTCCCACATGAGAAAATAATGCTTCTCTATGTCCAGTCGGTAAAGTGGAAAAACAGACGACAGTGACAGCCCTATCTCTTTCCCAATTTTGGGGCAATATTTTTCATGCTAAGGACATCTCAGCACAAGTTATAGAAGGGCAGAGCAGAGATGCAGATTTAAATCCATGTTATCAGTTCAGGAGGCATGCTATGAATTCTACATCTTCTCAGCTGAGACCTCCCCTATAACATGAACATCACCTGATAGACATATTGCTTGTCACTTGTAGTATTTTATTTTTTTTTAAATTAAGACAGACTATTCAGCATTTGAAGTTTCACACTTCAATTTAATAAAAGAAGACCCAAGTAAGGAGACGGGAACCACTTTAGGGTACTCACTATCTTCCTTAGCAGCAAATTGTTATGTAATGGGACTTTTCCTCAAAACTGGATCTATTAAAGACCTACATTAGGCAATAATGAAGACTACTTGAATGTCATTATTACCCTATTACTTTTTGCTCTAGGTTACAGAGAAAATAAGTTCAGGAAGGTCTAAGCTTATGAAAACAGGTTTAAAAAAAATAAATCAAAGCTTACTCAGATGCAACAAAGGCATGATCTTTGATCGCCTGTACTACATCATCAAATTTGATCTTTGTTGTCCGTGTCCATCCGTGGTAAATGATGGGTTTCCCATCAGGACCATCCCAGCAATCCACTAGGAAAGACAAGCAGTGGAAAAAGGGAGAGACCAAGCAGTTACTTAAATAACTCGAGTAGAAAGAACACATCCAAATCTTCAGTGTTCCACATACTGAGTCATAGACTTTCATGTTCTAATAAAATATTCTATTAGATGAATTTATCTCTCTCACAGAGGAAACTAAGTTCACTTAAGTAAGAGCAATACAAATACAATACAATATAAAATTTTCCCAAAGCATTATCATGTGGGAATCTGGAAATAAGGAATTCAGGCAGCTATATTGTCAGTCTACTAGTTTACAATAATTTTCCAGGGATAAATACACTCCAACAAGTAGCAAGTTGACAGCTTATCTCTTGTTCATTTTAACCCTGAAACTCTTATTTGAGATACATTTTGCATTAGCCAAATTGAACAGGCAGTCGCAACTACTTTTATGAAGTAACTGGTGAAATAACATGAAATTGAAGTCAAACTTTTTGATAAGGTACACAAGCACAGGCATGAAGACACATACACAGTTAGTGGAGAACAAATGCACAAAGACATCAACTGACTTACAAGCAAGTTAAACAGGATGGCAATGGCACCAAATTACAAAAACCTGTGTGCTTTAGGCTTGTCTGTATTACAACAAAGGCAAATAAACTATCTATCTATCTATGCTACACAAGTAATTCCAGTTTAAATCCTACGCTTTCATATAGTAGATCCAAGATTGAATTTTTGGTGTACAGTGAGATGAGATTTAGAAAGACCTTCTTAAAATTCCGTGGTAACAAGGATCAGAGCAAGTGAATGGGGCAATAATGAGGCATAACAAAAACAAATTTAGGGAATCAGTGTTTTTAATATGACTAACTTCAGAAAACAAACTAGTTCTTGATTTCAGTTCTTTTTTCTTTCTTGGTAAACAGGGGAAACTCTACTTATATGGACAGCATGTTACAAACCACTCCACGAACTCTTTACTCACACTCAATACATCGACATCCCATTCTAAGGCACCTGATGTAAGCTTCTGTGGAGGACTCACTTCGAAGCTGGTCTCCTGTCAGATATCTAAGGAGTAAAAGGAAATTGTAAAAGACAGGCAGTGAGTTTCAACCATTTCCCACTCACTCGGCGACATTTTTTCTCCTGTCACGGAGAATGTATATTGGTTGTTTTTTTTTTTTTTTTTTTTACTTGCAATGCTACTCATTACGTGATTGTATCCGCTGTCAGATTTTTGAATGGACCAAATCATAGGAGGTTAAAGGCTCAATCTAAACATCAACCAACTCTAACTGACAATTTTCTGGAGAGCAAATCAGGAGCTTTGAAACATACCTAAACCTCATCATGCTGAGGCATAATCATGTTGGAGGGATGTGAAGGCTATTTTGAGTGATACCACACCCTATACATCAAAATACACCTATAAGCTATATCCATATCCACTTTATGTCATTCCCTGCAATATTTTATTTGTCCACCTCTCCTCCCTCTCTTTACACTTCTTTTCATTGCAATGCTAGATGAGCAAATCCCCTTCATTTGAAGACAGTTCAAACTCATCATCACATAGGTTTATACTTGGGCTAAAAAGCTTGCATACCACAGATTGTCAAGGAAAAGGGCTGGTTAGACACAAACTACAGAAATCAGCAGCTAAGTCACTAAGCATAAAATTCTAAAAACCAGTAACAACAAAAATACAGTCCCCCAGCCTTCAAAATTCTGGTTGTAAAATAAACTCAAAATAATAAAGAAGAGTATGGATGGCAAACTGCACTCCTCCTCTGCCTTAAGCACCTCTGTCTGCTCTAATCCTTGTCATCCAGGCAAAGACCACGAATAGCCCAGTCCTGAACATCAGATGTGCTCATTTCAGGTCTCCATATTCGTTTCCTGCTCAGGACCTAATCTTTTCCACTTTGTGACACTGTAAACTGTCAGAATATCTATCAATAGTGCACATCACTGCCTCCTTTCCCAAGGCAACAAATCCACTGCCCTTCAGATCACACTAACAGCATGGGATTTTCCCACAGGACAAGTGGGGTCCTCGTGGCATTCTTATGTTGAACGTAGGTACAATTAATGCTGACACTAGCTCAACGAGGCTGTTGGTGCTTGGAAAAAATAGAAGCTCCTTCAATAACTTTAATTTCTGAAAGCAGAGAGGCTGCAACAGTTTCAACTCAAGGCTGCTTTTTATTTTTGTAACAGGGTTCAGGGTTTGGGTTTTCTGGCAGCTAAGCTCAATTATATCTCAAAACCTCTAAGATCTTAAGAGAAGGGGAAAAGGAGTCCCACAAACTGTATTTGCCACATTTACATCACACTTTAGGAAGGCTTCACACATCCATGCAGTATATTCCTGGTATAATTTAGAAGTATTACTTTCTTCTAACACATGCTATGTCTGTTTGAACAGGGATAGACAATGGGACTTTTGGTAACTTACGTGTTATGAGAGGAAGAAATCCAGTAGTGGGACAAAGGATTATTCATGTCTTGCGCATCTATTGAATCATATTTCTCATCCCAAATACTGTTTTCTTTTGCAAAAAGGTAAGTGAGGAACTACAATACAAAGAGGGAGACTGAATTTAAATGTGTTTACCATACAAGACTAAAAGAAACCCAGCAATGTAGCAAGAGAAGCCTAGAGGATCTGCCATCCAATTAACAAACTAGGAGCTAGCAGTGAGAGAAAAAAAGTCCACGAGGAACTATTAGAAAGTATCATTATCTTACCTCATCAACAAAGAGGAAGGGTTTTCAGCAGTTTCTCTCATAGTGTCATCAATAAACTTTGTCATTCGTTCTCGGACTTTACTGAGATCTTGTGCCCAAGATTCCTTCAGATAACAAGAATACAGTAGGAAAAAAACTTTAGAAGTGGTGTTATTCTATATAAAATCAAATAAGGAACAGAGAGACCTACAGATGTGATTTATTTCTCTCTCATCTGGCTAGTTTACTGCCAATATATTTTATTGTACCCACATATCTTAAGAGTTTCCTCTATGATGTCTAAGGAGGGAAAAAAAGATCTTCATCTAAATACCTTTATATAGATTTGAGGCCCAAAAGATACATGCTACATATGTACACAATATGCATGCACACACACAGAAAAAAGCTGGCCTCCTAGAAGGATATGCCTTAACTATAATCTCTCTCATTTCTAAGTGCAATCTGAACGTTCTTCTAACACAGTGAAATAGGGAGAAAAAGAAAGTAGCAAGCTTATACAGGAAGTGTAGGTCTCACTTTTCAATCGCATTTGCAAACTTGGAGCTTAGCAGCGCCTAGCAAATATCGCACAATTTTTTTCCCATGGTGTCTGTGCTAAATAACATTATAGAAGACCATGAATACACGGTTCCAATCCCTGCCTCCATCCTTATCTGCTTGCTGGTATGGGTCACCAAACTGGCTCCATTCAACAGAAAATTACCTTTGACTCGAATGCAGGCAGTTGGCTCAGCTTTTTACGTAAGAGCTGCTAAAATGGGGCCACGGCCAAGGCATTACCCCAGATGTACCTAGCTGCAACAGCTGTAACTAGGCCAGGCTATCATCTTTGACATACATCCAGTGTTTATTTCTAACCTTGTCTGTTCATCTACATGACTAAATGGAGAGCTGTTAAAACCTTATTTACTTTGTCCACCCTCTCATCCTCTGGTGCACCTTCCAAGTCTTTATATAGATGAAAAATAATAGTTCTTGTGAACTTCAATGGCAACAAATAAGGAGAAATCTTTCCAAGGCCTAGTATCATAGCTGACATCAATCATATTCTATGACACACCACATTTCTTTTTAATGAGCATAGAATTCTGTGAGACAACCTCAAGAAAAATAACTCAAAATTTCTGCAACCTTCCCACCTGCTGCTCATGTAGCAGGAATCTCTGAAAGTCATGGAGATGAACTGCTGAAGCATCTGGACGGTCAGTATTTCTTTTTAAAAAAAAAAAAAAAAAGGGAAAGTGAAGATAAAGAATTAACAGAGCAAGTGTCATCAGATGTTATAGCAAAAAATGATATGGATTTGTATCTTGGATTTACAGTATAAATGTGCTGCCACCACCAAGAAACTTTTTATAACTTCAATGGCATTTTGGTTAGGCTTGTAATAGTGTATTATCCAATTACTGTATTTTGAGCCTTTAAATAAAGCCTCCTGGATTCCTGATGTATTTTTCATAGTGATTCACTGGGAAAAGTACCAAATCTCTGCTCATTGCTTTGTAGCAAATGAGGAGCATTCACTTGACAGGGGTGTCGTTAAGCTTAGTTGAGGCATACAGAGACACTGTTCTTTTAAATTATCATAGAGCCACATTTCCACAAATAACTCCTTCCATGTATTACTCAGATGATCTACTGTGACAGATCAAAACCTCCTGAAAAAGGAGGCAAGATGCAGCTGCACCAAGAAAAAGTGGCACAACTACTTTCTCTTTTGTAGAACACAAATGCCGCATCATCTGGTACCAATAAGGTATTTATAACCTACCCATCCTTGATAAATCTGTGCTTTTAAGCAGTCTCACAAAGTTTAACTCATATGACATGACCAAGGGCTAAGGAAATACGCAATACACTTAGGGCAAACTTAAGTAACTTCCTTAATTTGTTAGTGTAATACTCAAAACCAAGATAAACTGGTTTAATTCACAGTCAAAATGTTAGCAATGCCTGTGACCTCCCTTTTCATGCTGTACACATCTTCCTTAAATTTGCAAGTCCATCAAGTGAAAGATGCAGAAACTGTTACTATCAGCATTCTGCTGAAGTCTAGGCAAAGCCTGTGCACCACACCACTCTCCAGACTGAAGTTAAAATTTCTCTATCAAATTGTCCTTCAATAGTTCTGTTCAGCTCTTAGTAAAATCAGAGGGTAGCAAATTTGCTTGTTCAAGTCCATACCATTTTGGCAGTCAGAAGGTAAAAAACATTTATCAAATTATATTCAGGACTTATTTCCATGATGAATTCACCTTTCTGAATGCAAAAAGATGTATCATTTCTTTTCACTTACTAAAGCATCAGAACAAAAAAAAAAAACAGTGATGTAATTAAAAAACAATCCTGCAGCACTACAACCATATGGAAATGTGGAAAGATAATACAAATGAAGAGTCTCACCCAAGAATGAACACAGAGGAATCCTTTTTGAATTCATCAAGAATCTTAAAACAAAAAAAACAAACAAAAAAAACACAAAAAGGGGGAAAAGATAAATAATAAAAGAATATGCAATTTTCTATCTAATTCCATCTAATAATGTCCATTGATTTGGGAAGGGGAAATATATGCATTTCTGCTCTAGAGAAGCTGCATACAAGTTGGCAAGACACATTTTGAATTAAACGCATAAGAAAAAACATACTGCCAAGGCTGGCAACTGCTCTTCAGGCCTTTCAGTGTGAACATGCAATTCTCAGGCAAAAAACTTGCTATTGATAAGGCACCTTATGCACACAATCAGTGACGTTTCTGGGGAGCTTTTATTGTTTGATATCCCAGAAAAACTGGAATTACATATCATCCATCACATTTATTCATCTGAACATAAAACCTAAATTGCTTCCAGCTTGGTACAGCATAGTTACAGATTGCATGAAACTTACCACCTGACCAAAAGCAGTTGTTGAGCAAACTGAGGAGTTTCTTTGAAATGATCCATAAAGGGCAACAACAAGAGTTTAAGGAAGTCAGAAAGCCTCCTTATTCTGTGTTTTACTCTTCAACTTTCTGCTCAAGCTAATTACCTAGACTTTCATGGCCAAAACTAAAACCCTGTCAGTAAATGGAGATTCTATATTACTTCACAATAATTTCAGCATCACTTTTAAACAGCACAAGAAAGCTCTATTGCCAAAAGAAACAGCACTGACTTCGACTATCGAAGCTTCTATTTTAGCAACTGCAAGTTGAATCAACAATAAGCACGTCAAAGATATTTATGCAAGTAATTTCAAATTATGTGTTTTCACACAGCTTTAAAGGGTTTCTAACTCTCAGAGTCACTAAATGTATGCAGTTTCCACCAGCTTCACGAATCTGTGCAATGAATACGTGGAAACAGTAGTCAAGCAGTTGCTCATATAAATTAGCTAAAATGTAATTCCACTGCATTCATGCCTCCCAAGGACTGTCTGATCCATGTCTTGTAATGGACTCACCACCGGTAATCTCCAAGCATGAGAGACGATGAGAATAGCTGTTATTTGACGCTCAGGATACATCCCCATGATTTACAGAATGTTCTTAGCGATAAAAGATTCATGCAAGTACGGAAAAACCTTGCTCCTATCAGTAAAGAGATCAGCCAAGCCTAATGAAAAGACATTCTACATCCTGAACAAACTCACAAGAAAAGTTCTTCCCAGAAACCCCATTATATCTGTGTATATCTCTATTACCAACACACAAGAAGCAACATGAATGACTTATTCATCTTCTTAAGCCAATTGCTGATGGTGACTGTTATCTACACATCAAGTACAGTACTATACTCTTTTTCTGTTACAAGAATGGGGAAAAAAGAAAATTAGTAACAAACAGAAACAAAACAAAAAAATCAGCATTCACTCTTTACTCTGATCACACAGTTCAACAGTATGAAGACTACTTATGAAAAAGCTTACCGATTTCTGTTGTTCAAACATGATTTTCTTGTAGAACAAATGAAATTGTTCAAAACTAAGCTCTTCCTTGTGAGCGCCTATTTCCTACAATAGAAAGTAGCACACAGTGAATTTAGAATTCCCCGAACTGCATTTGCACAGCAAACAAGTTACTGTTACTCCAGCCGCCACGCTCTCACGCATTCTGTTCTACTCCAACTTCATTTGTTTTAACCACTTGGGATTTTTTTTTATTTATTTATTTTTTTAAGAATACAAACAAGTAATGATTCTTGGTTTGTGACATAGTGCTCCTAGCCCACATCTTTGGCCTTGCATTTTGTACCTTGACTCCATTTCCACTATGTTACCGAGAGTGAAGTAGTGCCTCATTTAGTCATTGTTAGCTGGAGCAACAGAAGCAAGAATGTATGCTTTAAGGGTGGAGAGTTGGAAAGCAGGAAAAGGTGGGGATATTTAAAATTCCTGTAGGAATGGAAACGACCTTCAGAAGTTATTAATATTAGCAAAAGTTGGAGTGAAGAGGTTATTACTTGATCATATTGCAAAAAAATTTCTTTTTCTTATATATGAATTTTATCTTAAACATAAAACATTTTCCTGTGCACTTGCACAGTATCAGCACCGGAGCTCAAAACCCAATGTTGGCTTTGGTCAACCCTACAATGAAAAGAAGGAACATTTATGTCTATATTTTCTTATAGCCTTAGATAGGCAAAGCCAAGCTGAGAAATTAACCCATATAATTTATTTAACTGTACATGGTAAGAAGCAAAAATACGGGCAGTATCCTGAAAAGAAATAACAACACTTATCAGATAATACCAAACAGATAAGTTATCAGGTAATTACCACAAATTTATCCTTCAAGAACTTCATGCTGCTCACTTTGAAGTTTACTTGGGGAAGAACAGTTTTCAACTCTCTAAGACTGATACTGGGAAAAAAAGAAGAAAAAAAAATATAGCAAAAACTCCACAGTTCTGCTGTATCTAGTCAGCTACTAATATATTTTCTATCAACACAAAAATGTGACTATTGAAACATTTTGGGTAGGGCTCATCTTGCATAACTGTAAACTTCTATAAACATAACACCTACATGTAAGCAAGCTAGAGATGTTTTCTAGTTAGAGGGGAGAAATAGGCATTTCAATTAATGTGGGCATCCATATCAGGATGAAAAGAGCCATGCTGCAGAGACACCCATTTCTCTCCATCAACAATTAATCAGATCTAGATGATCAGCTCAAATGTAGATGTTTACACATGGTCAGATGAACTGCAGCCTTTCTTCCATTGTTCCAGTCCCACTGAAACTGGAATACAGACACAAGGATATACCAAACATGAGCAGAAACAGAAAATAAAAAGCTCCAGTTTTCATTACCATTATAACCTTTTTCTCCAGCTGTTATTCACTTGGATGGTAAAATTGATTCACAGCAGCAAGACTCTCCCCTTCTGCAACATCTGAACATAACTTCATCCTTCTCTCACAACCAAGTCTTCCCAGAGAGGATTGCCTTTCAGGTCCATTTACACAGACCTGCTGACCCTTTTTACAGGGTTTCAGAATGTCCAGTGATATACCAGCAACACTTCAAAAAACAAAGTTTTCTAGATAACAGCAAGACCTTTCAAATAAGACATACTTATTTCAGATTTTAAACAACACAGTGCTTATATACACCAAGTATTTAAGCAATACTTATATACAAAGCTAAATTTATTAATCACTGCAACACCTTCTGGCCATACATCAAATCATGTACGATGTATACGTCAAACTTCTTTTGTTGAAGGAAGACCTTGTATTAGAAACAAATCTGTGAATAGCTTATTTTGAAAACCTCAATTTTCTTCACATCTTCCAGTTTTCTCATCAACCTCAGATTTTATTCTAGTGTCCTAGGTGCCACTGCCATAGCATCCTTCACTGCAAGCTCAGAGCAGCTCACAATATTTACTATACCTATCATCAAAATGGAAATAGGAGGTAGGGGAATGCCACTATAGCTCCTGTATGAACAGAGAGAGAAGTGATTTCTAAAGGAGCTGGGTGTCCAAACACTTTAAATGTGCAATAGGTACAGATGAGCCAATCTAACAGCTCACTGCTGTTACAAGAAGCAACCCCAACTCCTCTCCTTGTGCCCCACTCTGTTCTCCTGTTGCTATGGTCCCACTGCTTCCACAGGCCAGCTGTGATGCTCTTCAAACCTTCTGCTAACCTGATTCAACTTGCTAGGTGAGCAGAAAACTATGTGGCCAAGACAGACATAGAACAAGTTTTCCACTGGCTTCATGAGGTCACCCAGCTCACCTCGTGCCCAGATCAGCGTCATAGCCACAATAAGAAAAGGGGCTGGAACGCCTCATTAGCAGCACGGAGAGGTGGTAGAGTGAGACTTCATCCATTCAGCAGCACCAAGCTGGTACACCAACTCAGCCGTCTCCTGCAGCCCCATTTCAGTCACCTGCTACTCAACTTGTCTTTGGATAGCAAAGAACGGAAATTAGGTTGCATGTTCTAGGACAGAGTCTCAAACACTGGGTACTCTGGATAGGAACTGATATGAGGTCTCAGTGAGAAAGACACAGCTTTACAGTGGGACATGAGAAAGGCACAGGGACAAGTCCTAGAGTGGAAGATGAGAGGAATCGATGGCAGCAAAAGGAAGCAGGGAAGAATCATGAGAAGCAGGCACAACATCCATGGGTCCTACTGCCAATGCCCACAAAACATTAATGCAATACCAACAGTACCTGAGAAAACAAGGCTAAGGTACTCTGTCTTGACCTACAGTGCAATTCATAAGCCATTAACTCTCTGCAAACACAGGGTCAGAACAGTCATCTGAAAGCAACAAAAACAATTAGCACCTAGACGAAAGTAACACTTCTACAGCGTCCATTCAAACAGCTACCCTGTGAGATATTCTCATCTCCATTGTGTAGAGAGAAAGCAAGAAGGAACTTAGCCAAAGTCCATGCCAAAGCCAGATTAGAACTCAGGAAATTCCTGGCTTTCCGCCTTGTCGCCAGACCTCTGGAAAAAAACACTTCTTTTAGGAGCAAGAACGAGCACTCCATTTGTACCCTAAACACCAAGCACAAGCAATTTCCTCTGGCCAGACAAGTGCAAGCCAAAACAAAGAGCTGGGACTTCATTACCACTGGAAAAAGAAAAAAATCAACCTGTGAAACAGGACTTGCCTGGAAGCCTAACCTTTACAATTAACCTCCCTAGAAACTGCAACACTAAACACAATGAAACTCAGTTCAAACTCCTTTCCTGAATTTTTCTAAAAGCATGAATCATCTATCAAGAGAACGAAAAACTGCCCTCTCCACAGTGCAAGTCCCCTTGATGCTAACCAGGCTGCTTTGTAGTGATGAAACAACAAATGAAACCTCTTCAGCAGACATATACTGTCAGCCACAGCTTCTCTATCCTAACATTTGCTTTTGCTTCATGATCCCCGCCAACATATCCCCATTGCAGGGCTAGTTTTTCAAAATACATCAGGAGGTATAAGCCAATATCAAGTAAAGGATGGTACTTTCCCCCTTCACCACTCTGGCCAGCTTAGGAAACACCGTTTTGAAATGGTGTCTCAGCTCACACTGAAGCCAGCTGCACAATGCCACAGGCTGTCTGCAGAATGGTGTTATTTCCTGCAATAACACAGTCTCATTCACACAATGAAACACCACACTTTATTTTGCTTTTAGGAAAAGGCCTAAATGAGAGGAAATGCATGTACTTTTCTACACTGAATTACACCTGAGAATAAAATGCATGTTCCAGACAAAGAGCAAAATCACGGTAAAGTAACAGACATGGGGAAGGAGGGGTTAACATTCTTCTCAGTGTCACATGATTTCTAGAAACTCTAAGGAGAGGTATGCAACTGAATTCATTAAAAAAAAAAGAAAAAAAGTCTCCTTTGTTGTGCAAAAGCTACAAACCTACAACACACTGGGAGCTACAACCCATGGGACTTCCTTCACATGAGAAGCACCATGTCAGAGGTAATTCTATAGCTTTGGTCTATTTGAGTATATGGCAAAAAGACAAGCCCATGTAGCCAAGACAATTGCTAAAAAAAAAAAAAAAAAAAGAGAGAGAGAGAGAGAGAGAGAAAGATTTTGCCCTTATTCCAAACCACTAACTTGGCTTCCTTCTATATCTACCCTCAAGAGTATCTTGTGTTGCCCACTGTTAAAGTAACTCTTTCACATGGTGCTATCCTGTCATACCAGTAGTCTTCCTCCTCCTCTCCTCTAATACCCTCAGGTATCTCTCTTATCTCCTCGTCCTCCTAAAATTCTGTTCTGTTCTCCTCTCCTCACAGTTCTGACCCCTGCAGGAAAGAATTCATGTTATTGCTGGGACAACCCTATCCCTGGATATATCTGACACTGCTGCCGTGACTAGTCTCAAACTAGATACCGCACATACTAGCCATGTTCAGGCCCCATCAGGACTGAAACAAGGGAAGGCTAATCACTGAAACATCCGCCCTGGATCTTTAGCAGCCCATGTTGAACTCTGCTTATGCAGCTTCGTTGTTACTAATGCTGAAATAAGCTTTTAAAAGCTGGTTCTGGTCTGTCTGCATTAGAGTGTAGTCATTCCAATTCAAAGACACTTCAGCAATTATACAGTCCAAGCTGCTGAGCTCCAACATGGCTACGAAAGGGCAACGACCTCTATAAAGCAAGCAACCTAACACACCTGCGCAGCTGAGCTGAATCTCTACAGTAAGGCTGGGAGAAGGGAACTCCCTTTCCTCATTCTGGCAGGGTAATTCTAGGCCAAAAGCAAAACTATTTCTTTTTCATCATGTGCTTCCTCATTATACCACGTACATGAACATGAGTGAGTGCTATGAATACACTGTGTTTAGCAAAAGGCAAAACTCAAGTCGTTAAAGCAAGAGCAAATGCCATTTTCAGGGGTCTCATATTTCACATCTTGGACGAAGAAGTATTTATGTCTTTTCATTCCATGTTAGAATCTGCAACAAAAGTTCACTAAAACCAAACTGAACAAAGGGAGAGCTTCTTACCTATTTCTTCTCGTTTGATCAACAGAATAGATCTGCTTTCTCAGCCAGCTTGTGGAAAAGAGGGAAAAAAGAAAAAAAAAAAAAGGTTTAATCTAAGAATTATAAAGAAAACACAGCCAATGAAATATCAAAATCCGTAGAAGAAATTCAATAGAAATATTTAGAGGTCATAAGATACATCTCTTTTAATAAAGTAAAAACATTTCCGGGCAGCATCTAAGGATTCAGCCAGTTTTATAACCATATTTGTAAATATATACTTTTCTGCTGCTTAATACTGCATTTTAAAGTCACATAAACGACACAGGAAGGGGAAGGGTGGGCAGGACAGAAAAGAATGAGCAACCAGAAGCTGTAAAAATAAGTGGATAAAGTGAGCCAAAACTTCAACTACTCTAAACTAGAGTAACTCTATAAAGTCAATGATTTATGCCAGCTGAGGGTGTTGGTTCAAAGATCTGTTAGATGCATAAAAATTAAAAATTAGGGGGGAGGGAGAGGGGTTTAAAGAGTTTTAAAGAAAATCCTCATTAGAGTGCATGTCAGTTTTAGGTGCACAGCAAAATACTATTAGCAGCATTAACAGTAAATATACACACACACACGATTTTGATCTAAAGGATGAACACAGCATGTCGTTATTAAGCTTATCCTCAGTCTCTACGGGAGTCACTCTGCTGCACAAATATAGCCTGGAACCCAGTAGCACTTTGTGTAGCAGCTCGCTGCAATACCATACAATAGGTAAGAATAGATAAGAATACCTTCTCCCCAGCTGGAACGGCAAGTAAGTAAAGACAACATCAACGTCAAAGCCACAATTTGGTCAGGTAGCAAGCGAGGACAGGATATATCCTCACAACAGGTAACAGCAGTGACCACAAACAAAAATGTCAGCAGTGATGAAAAGCAATCAAGTCCAGAGACAGCGTTAAAAGCTTGTCAACAAAACTGGCATTCTGATCGTAAGTAGTTTCAAGTGCAACATCCTTAGAAGCATTAAGGGCGCAGTTTCACCATCATACGGCTGGCTGCTAAAAAGTAATCCTTAAAAATGTTCATTTTCAGCCTGGCTCTCTGAGTAAGCTGATCACATTGCCGTACAGTGCAATGGGTCCAATAAAAAGGAGAAACCGCAAAAGTGCACCTTGGAATTGTTGGGACACAGGACACATGGACATCTACTACAGCAAGCCTACTGTGATTGCATAAAACATTTGAATTTTCCAAGAAGTCAACGCATACTTACACCAGATGTTCTTGTGATCTCATTAAGAGATTCTCATTTTGGTTTGGTTTGGTTTTGTTATACAGAACAAGGTAAATTGCAAGTCCACATTAGCAGATGCAGCAGAGTGCGATTCCAGAACATGTATATAGCAAAATAGACATGGAGAATTTCCATATGAGCTTTCTGTTTCATACAGTAATTGGAGAGTAGTTGTTCTTAAGGTAACTGGCAGGCACCACTTGTTGCACCTTAAAAATTTCTTTCAGATTTTCCACTTTCAATTCCAAAGAAACGTCAAGTCTCACAAAGTGAAAATATGTCCACATACCTCTCTGTGATCGCAGGTGTGGGAGCACTCATGACCTCTTGATACAAGATATTCAAGCCACACAACCATTTCTCAGCATCATCTTTAGAGTCAGCTGAAAAAAATAACATGGTATGAGAAACATCAAAACAAAATCAACACAAAACCAAGACATTACTTGTGACGTTTAAACTCTAGTACACAAAGCTGCTGATTAACCTTTCTCTTTGATAAATCCCATTGCATAGCTTCATGTTGCTAATAATAAAACTAATAAAAACCAGCATAAATTTGGGGGTGGGAGGGTTGATTCTGGAAGCTGTCAAAAAATTCCTCCTTTTAGAAGTCTGCTTATCAGGGTAGGCAAGTTTCAATATCTCAGCAGAAAGACTATGAAACTACTGCTGAGCTCTTGTAGTAACACAATCAAAATTCATTTTCTTGTCTTCTATCTCCAAAGTGGCAAAAGCCCAGGGACCTAGATCTAGAGCAACTTGAAGTGCACAGACAAAAGAACTCAGTGTTATAGCATAAAGCTAGTTCATTATATTCCAAGCAACCTACAAGAAAATTGTAAAGTACTGGCTTTTGATGGACATAACCACCTCCTGTCTGTCCTATCCATGCCTCTATACACAGATTGTTCCAGACTAGACTTAGGCAAGAGGAAAAGGAAGGGAGCAATGTACAAAACTGGTGTAGCTTACATAGAACACATTTTAATAGAAGTGAAGTTGAAAAAAGGTCTAAAATTCCTTACGCAGCTTAACACTAGAAACCAGGTACATCTTCCTTCCAACCTTACAAATTGGTTTATCACTGTCTTGTTTTGTTTTAAATGTAGTTTGCCTTTCCATTTCCCAAACCAGAAGAGTCCCCCACATCATTTAACATGATCGCATTTGGTAATACTTCGACCCAACAGAAGCAAGATGATGAACTGCATGCTGGGTATAGCCTTCCCTAGGGAATACCAGTTAAGCCGAAACCATTTTTTTGGGCTTTGGATGAGATGCTATCAGTACAGCCTTCAGCTGAGCAAAATCCATTTGCTTTAGCATGCTGGTTCTGAAATTCCATGTAGGCATTCTTCAGTTAAATCAGTTCTGAAAAACTATTTTCACACAGGAGCTGTAATCTGTGCAAATTCTTTTAACTGCCTTCAAAGCAAAACAGTTTCTCAAAAGACGAAGATTACATTTTATTTAAACGTACTTTCAAACAATGCTTTATCCCCCAGGGATGAAGCTAGAGCCCAGCCTCAGCTCCCCATGGAAATTTTTTTCAATTAGTTACAATTTCGGAAAGAACACCCACTACCACTGCCAAACCAATTCTTCTCCCAAGACAATTCTGCCCTTACTGACAGCTACCATTCTTTTTAAGTAACAATTATTTTATATTGTTTTAAGAAACCACGACAAAGCACTTTAACAAGGAAAAGGATTTCTCCCTTAATTGAAAGTTATATCATGTTGTTCTGCAGTTCAGCGTTAAGGCAACACATCTCATGGTACTGAGTGTTTTCAAAGTGTTGGCAGAGGCCTGGTTTTGAGAACTGCCACGGAGGAGGGACAGGGGGGTTGTTAGAGGAAATCAATCTGAAGTACCTGGCACAGCTGCAGTTAAGCATAGCCGCTTACTCAAAATTTTCACAGACTTCAGCCAACAATGGTAAAACTTATTTAAAGTTAAAAGCCTATAACAATGGATTAGTCACAAGCAGTCTTTAATTTCCAGTGCATCAGACTGTAAAAAAACCTGTCTTCTAGTACTGCAATCTACAAGCAATTCATTCCATTAAAAAAAAAAAAAACCAACTGTTAGCATTAAAATGCTTACAAAGCACTGCTCTTTTCTCCCATTAAGATTTTGCAAAGAATTTAGTTATTTAAATGGACAAGCATGTTCCTGCACAGGAGAGAGGGAACTACCACTCCAAATAAATCTTCTGCATGATTCTAAACCAAATTTTTTAGAAGAGAAATCTCTTTGTAAACTCCACTGGTTAGAAGCTGTATTCAGCCTGCACTGTAAGAATTTATATCCCTTTTCATTTCAAAATCCTTGGTTTTGTGACCCTGGATAATCTCACCTGAAATAAGAAGTGCCCCAACCCTTTCCACAGATACAGGATACAACTTCCCTCCGTTTCACACCGATCTCTTAATTTTCAATTTGTCACCTTGCAATTTTATTTATGGTCCCCTAGTACTTCTTTAGAAGAGGTTTAGTATTACCAGGTGACATGCACACACATAACCCAAACTAGAACTTCATTTTTCCAAATTAGCCTGCAATTGTTCATAGGTGATAGCAAAGTTTCTACGATACAGCTGTAGTCTAACTCTTCATGGCTATTGTTTCCAGAATCATTTTGGCCAGACTAAAAATGCCAGGGCAATATTCTGGCCACACTGAAGACAATAGCAAATCCTTTGCTGACTTTAAAAAGGACAATGTCACCTCTGCTCTTCAGTGTTGAAAACCTTACTAGAGATGTTTAACCAGCAAAAGCCTATCTTGCTAGAAATGACTGAGCAAATCGGAAACTACACTCACATGATACACTGTGTGCTTTGAAAGCAAAACATTACAAATGCAGCAGTTCACAGACATAAAGGGCTGAGTAAAAGGTCTATCTCCAGATTTTAAACATCCGATGCACTCCTGAACTGCAGAAGTCAAAACCACAGTATTCTTTGCGTTACTATTCCATCAATGTATTTGATTTGTTTAACTGGTAGGTTTAAAGAAGAAACAAAGAAGAAAAAAGTACCTGCTAAGCTTAAGGTGTTGAGGACAAACTGAGTACCATAAAAAATAGTAAAGCAGTGTTCTTCTCTTTGCTTTGCTTTGCAACGCTCAAAGTCCTTCGAATTCTTTCCTGGGCGAATTTCTTTTATTTCCATCAGATCCACTGAAAGGAAACAACATTCAGTCAGTACAACTGCACTTATGTTCCAGCAGAGCCTGAAACAATAAGATGAACAACTCAAAGCATGCATACATATATACAATATCTATATATATAAACTTACAGATCTTTATTGGGCAATCCACAAATCCACAACTAAATATATTACTGATTAACAGGCAACAGTAGAGAAGGACCAAAAGAAGAAGAAAAATAACTTTTCATATTTTTATCATTTCACTACCACTTATTATCCATGGACAAAGCGTATACACATAGCACCTTTGGGTTACAGAAGACATGATTTCACAAATGACATTTACTCTAAGCAAGAAATTTCCAATTGCCATGACAACTGTTCAGAGACAAAAAAGAAAAGATACAACTTCTAACTTACCCATCTAAAAATTATGCATCAGATCTTAGACAGTCAGCTAACCTTGTCAGCTAGTATAGTCACTGGCACTTGTAAGAAAAATATTTAAAGTAGGAATATAAAGAGAAAATCCAGCCTAATAATTAAAATGTGTGTGAGTTTTTTCCTGGTCAATGCCAAAGAGATCTCTGTCATTTAACATAACCTGTTGTATCACTTTCAACTTGCTGCTTTCTACAGCAGCAAGTATTAGAGCATAGCAGAATGTGAACACTACACAAGCACACATTTTCTGAAGTCAGCTCCCTTTTTATCAAGCCCTTGCTACGTGGCCTGCATAACAGTAGTGAGACAGCACTGAAATAGAAATACGTGCACTCTCAAGATAAGATACTTATTAGAAAACTAAGGAAGTGGTTTTGTTCTGCCTGTGGACCAGACGAATAAACAGCTCTTCCCACTTCTGGACAGTCTTGACTTACGAGCTACAAGATGAAGAGTGAAGAAAAACATTTCATGGCCGCTCTTGAAATATGTTTATCAGACCTAGCAAGATCCAAGGAAAATAGCTGAGCGTTTCTGTCCATGCATTTAAGAACTCTGCAATGTAAAAACCCTGTTTTAAATGAGCACCTCATCAGTAACAGAAGACAGTTAATAACATAATGAAAAAGCAACTCTGCTGCCAACCGAGGGGAAGCTGAACACTGGTTAAAGCTTCGGCCTGTGTAACTCTGGGTTTCTATGATGCCAACAAGGAAAGGAGGGAGGGACAAGCGAGGAAGTTCATAAATAAAATCCTGATAATGAAACATTAATTTATCTTGGAATTTCTTATTCTCTGCAAAGTATCTCGGCCAAACTTACTACCAGGCACTCCCTTCTCCCAGTCATTAAACAACTTACCTTGGGAAAATGGGACCTCAAAGGTTAACCTGAACTAATCTTTTCCAAGAGTAATTATCTTTAAGATAGAGCTTTTAATGTCTCGACCTCCGTGGCTCAGCCACCCTCTCAAATCATGAAAACATTTCCTAAGATCTGCATATCTGATTGGTCAGGGCCCCTAAATTTAGATGCAAACTACTAAAAAAAAATTAATGACATGACCATAAATGACCAGCAACCAAAAGCTCCTACTGATGACTCTGATCCCCTTATCATCCAAAGTCTCACTTAGATCCCTAGCGGTGTATCCAAATATCCATCCCAAAATGCCACCATCTGAAAAAGATGACCTAAGCCCACCAGTTCACGTTAATATCAGCAGAGAAGAATCAGGATGCAGAGATAGAGAGTACCCAAATGGAGAGGGAAGGAGGTTGCACGGCTGCAATAAACAGCACGGGACTGTGCACCATGCTGGCTCATTCTAATCATGGGCAAGAGCAACCCCAGTCACCTCTTCTGCTTTCCTTCACCCAACAAATCCCTGCTGAAAAACAGTTTTAACTTCAAAGTGAAGCACACCTTTCATTTCAGACTCCTATAAATCCACACATATGAACACCACACCACAAAGACCCCCTTACAGTATAAACTATAAACAGCAATAAAACAGATTTCACAACCTGCACTGCTGTTGTCATTTCAAGTGGCTCTTACCTCATACTGACCTCTGAAACAAACACACAAACTTACTCAATGTCTCCCCTCAGTTACATATACTCACTACAGTTCTTTTCATTGCATTACAGCCTTTCAACCCTACCATCCCATTCTCCTGCCTGAATGTATGTGTATATACATATAGGCACAAGGATTTTTGTATGCACGGTTTTCACACTGGTAACCATATTATCATTTCTCCAACTGGTCTTTGAAAAAGAGATTACTATACCCTAATTGCTAAACATTCAGTAAACAGAGGAATAGTTCAGCAAGAGAACAAAGGGGGGGTGGGGAGAAATTATTTATATAAAAACCCCTCAAATTCAGAATTTCACATTCCTGTACTTTTCAGGCAATGTATTATATATGTCCTACAAAATTCCGGCAAGATATCATTATGTTTACTTAAATAATATATGAAACAGATGTACAAAACACAAGTTTTATTAAACATTCTTTAGATTTTCACAGAAATATATACTACATGTTACAGTTTCAGAAAATGAATGGAAACTACCTGCATATATTTTAATGACATTTTATAATGTCGTTTAGGATGTATTATTCTATACTATTGAAAGAAAAGCCAAGGCAGAAAATCAGAGAGGGAAAAGAGAGACATGCAGAGCAAGCATAAATTCTGGTCCCGCGCTAAGCTCTGCTGTCTCCCCAGGTAGTCTGGAGTCACCCAGCACCCTCCACACAATGCCCACTAAGTCCAGAATGGCTGATCCCGACTGAACTGAGGAACAGGCCAGAAAAAGCTGCACCATGTTTCAGACTCAGATTAGTAAATCAACTGTACCAACGTAGCTGTTAAGCAGTTACTGTGAACTTTTTATAGCACAATCTGTCACTAAACAATTAAAATGTAACTTCACGCCTATGCCAGAACTACAAGCACAGCGCCTCGGACACTCCATCTTCTTGCTGCCTTGAAGTACTGGAGACTTCCTCCTTCTCAATCCCACGTGCAAATTGCAGAGCCGTATCCTGACCTGGCTTCACAGACAGATATTCCTGGGGCCTGATAAACTTGAAAAAAGCACAGACCTGGACATATGCAGCTTGCAGTGTCAGATCAAATCCAATATGCTTGCAGGTGCAATTTCCATAAAATTGTGCAGGAAGATTAATGCATTTCCCAAGGAAACATAAATCAAAGTATGCCCTGTAGAGAAGTTGACTCAAACCCAGCAAGACAAGGAGGACACTCCCAACAGATTCAGTCCCCAGCCAAACAGTTCAGAAGTCTAGTGCCACTCTAAAAACCCTACAATACTAGTTTACATTTCATCCATTCTTTTATGTGGTTATTTCCATGGGTTAAAAGGATCTCCTTGGCAGTCTCATCAGTCACCTACTGATTCTGACAACTCCCTCAAGTGGCTCTTTAACGAGACCGGACTCCAAGGGACCTTCAATTACCATCCTGTTTCAGGCTCTGATCTGGACGTGCAGTATTCGTGGCAGTTCAGAGCCTGAAGCTGCTGAACTTCAGCTCCTGCTGTTGTGTGTTATCTGGCAAATCAGTTAATTCAATGGATCGTTACACTACTACATAGCCACTTTCCAAAGACTGCACAGATTAATTGCTCGGTGCCTTCCAGAGCGCCTGCTAGAGCTCTTTACTGCCATAAACTTAACAATAAACTTTTGATCCTCAACATCTCCACTGATCTCCATTCAAATAACGTGGCAGTAGTGATCACATTTAGTCACACACTTATAGGTATGAATTGCTGTTACCTTTCCTTCAGTTACACTTAGAGGCAGACAGTAAAACAGAACTTGGATTCCACTACAGTAGGTGCTGTGCAAGCTGAGTAGAAGACAAGACATAAGCACAGGTAGAAAACGATGTGAACAGAACTGCAAAAAACATTACATTGTTGTACACAACACTGTGCTCCTCATTCCAGAAGAAGAGAACAAACCAGTACTGCTGTTCAAAGGGAGAAGTTGTGCCTCTGTCCGCCCCCGTGCTCACATAACACCCACCTCTGGTTGGGAGTGCAAGCATTCAGCACCTAAACAGACAACTGGGTTAGGGAATAGACCCTGCTTAAAACCAGCCAATGCCAACAGCAGAACACCTTATGTTAGCTGGAAGTGCCCATGTTAAGTTCACTGTAGGGAGGCATGTTTGCATAGATCAGCTTTGGTCCAGTCAGATAATTTTAGGCTGGAAATTCAGGCAGATTGTATATAAATGGGATAAGTCAGAAAACCTTAGAGGCTGTCAACCTAGCAAGGTATCCTAGATAGAAAAGTCTTGATAAACCATGTAAAAGTTCAGCTGAAACTGGCATTATGGACTACAGAGTCTTGTAAGATAAAGCTCCTGATTGGAAGTCCAAAGTCCCTGGGAGTCTTTCAGTGTCTGTGGCCAGAAACGATGCTTGGATCAGAGCTCAGAGTTATGTACTTAACGGAGGAGAAGAAAAAGCCTACAGAGAGATTCAAAGGAGGCTTACAGAGTTGGAAATCAGGCCATGAGCATTATTTACTTCAGCAGGTATTTTCAGTAAGTCTCAAGAAGGCTAAAGGGAAACTACTGGCAATGTTTCAGAGAGGAAAATAAGGGACTCTGATCACCTAAGTGCCATGGACCTAGACACAGGGTGGGCATTCTTTATAAGAATATACTCACATTTCCATGTGTGTGTATATATAGCAACATTCTGCACTTAAGAACCAGTTTTCAGAATCCACATTTTGTTTCAACAATTTGCATTACAAAATATTCCAAAGAAGGTTTCATTTCGGAAAGACAGAAACCGGCCCCTGCAACACAGGCTATGTGCAAATGAGCACCCAGCGAATGAAGAAAGCCTTTAGTATCCTTTTGCAAATGTACTTCACGGTGGTTAGTGAGGACAATGGCATTGTTCTCACTTATGCGGAATTAAAGATTAACTATACAATGTGTGTCTTAACAGCCTGTTTTTATTCAGAGCAGCAATGAAACACGGATTTTGTGCAACTCTAAAGGGAACAAGGTGAGGCTTCTTTCAGAAAAGGACAAAGTCGCATGAAAGCAGAAATCTCCTGCAGCATGAGAGTATAGATGTGGCACGGAAAGTAATTCAGCTCGTACAAACAGTGAAATTTAGTGAGACATTCAGTGGCCCAAGGAAGTCGTTACAGGTAAGCCACAAAATTATCTGAAAACACAGTTACCAAGCATGGAACATGAGAAACAGCATGGTGCGTCTTGAGAAAGCACACATGACTACCTTTCCTAGGGGTCCTCTGGGGATTCAGCTGTGTGACTGACATAAGCTTTAGAGAAGTGCACTTCTTATACCCACAGGTTTTTAAGTAATCAGGTCACACAGAGCTGTCATGTACAGTAACAACAAATTACCATTAAATTAATAACTTCTCACTGGACTGCTCAGCAGAGCAACAACATATTACAGCTCTGCCCAGTTTGAGCTCTGATTCAAGGGGCCATACATCTCAAATGGCTACTGGTTTCGTATTAAAAATTAAAAGGCACCTTCACAAAATGAGATAAGAATAGGGTAAAATTTACATATATGCCCATAAAAATTTACATTCTACACCATGCAAGAAAACAAAACAAAAATGTTGCCATGTAAAACTTTGACTTTTGGGAAAGCGTACTGGAGAACCTATATCTTGCACTCACTTTGATCAATCACATTAGGGGTGCTCAGGTCTATGAAGTTCATTCCATCCCCATTTCGCTGGCTGGCCATGACAGGAAGTCTGGTTGTTTTAAGTTAGCATTCAACATTGCAGAACTGAGCTGCTAGAGGGAAGAAATGATTTGAAAACAGCTAAAGGCTACACACGTTCATTTTTTCATTTGACCACAGAAACCAAGCTCTAAATACTCAGCTGAAGACTTACTCAAAGATCCCCTGGGTGACAACTGAAACATAGCCATTTCAAAACAGCAAAAGGTGAATTTTAATGTTCCTTTGAAAAGATACTCCACAAAGAGCAAGAAGTGGATTCACTTTTGCAATGACATACTGTTTTTTAACAGTGTTCAGAACACAAAACAGAAAGAAAATTACCAAATATGGACTTGGGGTTTTCAATGTCAGTTAAGTTTATTTATTACTTTATGTCTGAAACAGTAAGGAAATTCAGACAGAAAGAAATTCTGATAGCAGTAAAATAAAAAAAGTCACTACTAGAAACTAGCAAGGTCAAGTCTAACATTGGAGCCAAAAGCAGCACTCATTTCACAGTCCTCAGGAGAATATGTGGATACTCATCACTTCTCCCAGAAAGGTACAGATGCTGTAAATGTTTATACCATCTACTCCAAAGGGAAATAAATAAGTTTTCCACCATGAGGAAGTTCACATTGGCATTAAAAATTCTACTAATTAAATGACTTAGCTGTTTAACCGGGGGGCTGGGGAAAATCCCTCATCTCTGTTTAACAATGTAAGCCACTTGCATAAATAGTCTCCTAGGTGTCAGTTTTTTAAGTTTCCCAATGTATCTGACAGCCAAAAGGATGCACAGAACCAAAATTTACTCTCTTTGTCAGGTCATTTTAGCAAAGATTTTAAAAGCAAAATTAGCAAAATTTAATTTCAGGGAAAACATGCTGCAGCATAAAGTTCACAAAACACAACAATGAAGATTAAAAAAAAACCAACAAACTTCTCAGCTAGAACAGCACCACCTGTGGCAACATACATAAGATTGACATTACATTAAATTATACATCCCTGCATTTCACCTCACCCTGTAAATTGTATGTGGCCTGATCAATGAGCTTTGATCATTAAATATCCAGGTACAACGTATTGCAGAAACAAGTGATTTCTGCTTGGCAATGTAACACAATCTGAAAACGCAAATACAGTGCAATCTTGCAGATCAAGAAAAAACAGAGCAGCTCCCACAGGTTCTAAATCTACACATAATGTGAATTTACCAAGTTAGTTCTTTGTTTCCATTCACTCCCCTTCTTAATATACCTGTGAAACATGAAAATTCAACTCAGTTTTATGGGGTTTTTAAAAATCATATTCTAGAGGACAAATTCTGTAAAATCTCTTTTCAGCAGGGAGAATATCTCAAGTGAACTTAACAATCTTTGATAATTATTTTTCATAGGTTAGATGAGAGATCAGTAACGCTAAATGAATTTGAGATGGCAAATGTATTTAAAAAGTGGGCCACAGTCATTTTGTTCTACAAACTCTGGAAAAATATTACAGAAAAAACAGGAGAAGAGAGACAATGTGAAATTAGCAGTCTATGTTAATCCTAAAATAAAACGTTATGCATTGTCAGTCATACCTTTCTATTAAAAATTAAAAAAGGTATAAGATAGTCCTACTGCATTAATAAAGGTCTGGACTGAAGAAAAAAGAAATGGTTACTATGTGTTATACTGAGGCATATCATTAGCATCAAAAGCCTCAATTTAAGTAGCCTTTATTCCTCTGCTTCACAATTTTGCAATTACATTGACAAGAGGTCTGCATCTCTGCTATTCCCAAACACAGGTACTTCATCCTCTGAGAAACAGAAAGTTCTCAGAATAAACTAATACTATCACATCTATTTCCTTTTGTCTTTCAACCTTCCCTATACCCTAACCTCTTGGTCTACGTACAGAAAGAGCATTTTAACAGCTGATATATTGTATGACCTTTTCCTAAACATGGCCCTCCAATGCTTTAAAACCTACTTCTTGTTGTGTGCTTGCACAACTAAATGGTCACTAGATTATTTTTTTTTTTGAGTATTTTGCAATAAATCAAGAACATCAAAAAAGATAGGTGATCTTTCTTTTCCAAAGATTAAGGGATTAAAATATGGTTTAAATCATTTTATAAAAGCAGGTCACCTGTTCACATGAAAAAAAAAAATTCTAGGCAATCAGAAAAAGAGAAATCATCTTATATCCTCAAGAGAATCTTCCTTCAAACATGCATGCTTGTATTACAGAGAAATACACACTTGCACATTCAAGGAAGGCACCATGGATTTCTCAGAGCATAAATTCTCCTGGCTGTGAATCATCACTTAACACAAGGATTCACGGAAGAGTATGCAGAAACTCACATATTTTCCAGTGACTAATCAAACTCTAATCACCACAAACTTTCCCTTAATAATTATCCTTAAAGCACTTTGCATCTGATAAAGAATTAAATATCCATTATGGATCAGCTTCCTGGAGATTTACACCTTGCCACCTACTTGCTCTACAAGCTTAAATACCATAACCTCTTTGGGCCCTAATTTATTTACGTGCATATAAATGCGTATTTATATGCACCACAATACAAAGAAATTTGGGAGGCCTTATTTGGTAGTGCTGAAGAGTACTCTCAGTCAGCAAACCCCAGGTGCCGGTTGCACAGACATGTCTCTTAGCAGAGTACTGACAAGCACTTTGCACCCTTGGCCACCCCTTCCTTCCCCTGTGCCTTTCACTGCTGTCCAGTAGTTCCCTCCACCGCTATCTCAGCTATGACAGTACACTTGTTTGTGGGCCATTTGGTATCCTAGCAAAGAAACAGCGCAGCAGAGTAGCTGACATGGAGGCAGAAGTGATCCCCAGATACCATGAGGATGTACAACACACATCCATTGTGTGGCCAGCCTGTGACAGTTTGAAGTGGGGAGAAACAACACAGGGTGTGTGTGACCCAAGGGCCACTGCACGGACCCACACACAGTTTTAAAGGGTAAACACACATTAAAAATACACAGCAGAAACATAAGGAAGTGACACGCTGAGCAACACACCACAATAAATCATGCTGGTCAGTCACAGTTTCAGAGTCATGTATCTAGAATGCATAAATTAGTTTCTGCAAGAAAAGGGCCCATTACAAATTAAACAAGTAAATCAATTCCCTCCATACAAGGAAACTGAAGCTTCCTTCTCTCATGTGTTGGTAAGGCAAAAGTTAGTTCAGATCTAACAGTTACCAAGAGCTGTTAAATTGCAAGCCTGTGAATGTACAATGGTCAGTAAAACCTATGGGTAAACAATCCATAGCCAAGTCATACTGGGTCCCACTTGCACTGGGGTATCACTCGATGAAAAACATTCCCCACCACACACCTTCCCCTGCTACAGAATCAAAGTTGCCAAATGCCTTCCCTAGCACCAGGCAGCTTCTAAGTCAGGCTGTGCTTGAGCAAGGAAAAGTGGTGGGGGAAGACTGTGGTCCACCCTAGACTTCTAAGAGATTTGCTTATTTTTCCTGGCAATGGTATCTGATACCAGCTACAGATCTAGTGCCATGGGGTTTAGACCCATGGCCCTGCAAAAAGTGCTCCTTTATTTCTGTGCTGCCTTTTACACTCAAAATTCCTCTGAAAGTTCAAATCACATTTTTACATTTACAATGCTTTGCAACAGAACTCCCATACTTAAACCAACTGTATAGATGAAAGAAACAAAGCACAAAAAACCCACACTGCCTCAGAGTTAGGAAGCTGGTGTTATTATGCTTTTCATATATTCAATGGCCAGAGCAAGAGCCTCCAGCAGGCAGTAATTCAGAGCAGGAACTAAACTTTGCTCTGGAGGAGCCTTTCATTCTCTCAACTGACTATCTGGACAGACAGGCGAGACTAGCTTTGTAAGTTATCTGCTTAATATTAGGCTGTGAAAATATCACCTCAAAGTTATTTTACACACAGTCAGAAGTACCATTCCTATTTATAACCCTCACTCCCCAAGACCCCGTGCATTCTGCATCAGAAGCACTAACCTTTCGCCAGGTCAGTCTATCCATGGGGCAGTACTATTGCAATGCTCACCAAAACTTACTTCTCATCCAAGAAACGGAGCAAATTTCTCCTACTGAAATCAATGACAGGGGCTCCACTGACACCAGAGTTAGTGTGCATACCAAGAAATATAAATGGGGGAAAAAAAAAACCCACAATGGCTTCAAAGCATGGGTGATCTGATGAAGTATTAATACCACACTGCAACATACAAAGCACAACAGGGGAAAGAAAAAAACAAACAAACAAAAAACATACAACTCCTCAAGGGAAAAACATCTGTCATCAGAAGTTAAACCAATCTTTTGGCACTGATAACCTAGGTAACTTAGGATCAACAGCGCTGAGATTCTGAGCCACATGAGCAGTCCCATAGCCCAACTAGCAAACTTTAGGTTATCTTTAACAGTTTGAAATGAGGACAATGCAAGATACAAAGAAATGCCACTAACAGGTAAGAGGCAGAAAAAAAAGCTCCGACATTTTGTAGCCAGCGTCTACAAATATTTCCCTCAGATCATCTTAGAGCTATTAGGGCATCTAAAATGTCTCTATGTATAGAACAATAGCAAGATGACTAAAAGAAGCCCAAGCATGGGTGAATGCAGTCACATCTAGCTCAGACCTGCTTCCTTCAGCTATTTGCATAGCTCTCTGCAGGCCCACACAAGGAAGCACATGTTGCAAGCATTCATTTCAATACACTAATGAAACCCTGTATGCCAAACATCGGCGATAAAAACATTTCTCAAAGGTGCATTGCTCCCTTCTACCCATTAAGGTTTTGACAACGGGTTGTGTTGGACCCAGCTGATGTAGGAAAGGCAGATGTAAGGTACTGTGTAGTCTTAGCAGGTGACTAGAAGAGCAGCAGCACTAAAAACCTTCCTGGCCTCCACTAAACCTGACAAACACTCCAGGACGGGCAGCCCCTCTCTTTCCATTGCTAATCTTTCCCCTTTCATCTAGAAGGAAACTTGAAGCTCCCACAAAGCAGAAAACATGGACAAATTTTATTTAACTTTTCTTGAAAGGTGCTCATTTACCAGTCTCTCCTAACTTTACAGGCTAAAAAGAAAGACACCCCACAGTCACTTAATCTTTGTTTGGGCCTACAAAGCATTACATTTTACAACAGCAGAATCACAGTAAACCCAAGAAACGTAGATTGTACAAGAGGATCAGAGTTTCCTTACAAACAGCAAAATCTACTGTCTTCAGCAAGTCTGATTAGCTTGGACAAGCTCAACAGCTAGCCTGACCTCATGAAAATTGAAATACCATCCAAGGACTCACTTGACTTGAACAACTCTTGGCTGCACAGCTCTACAGGAAAGGACTGTTCATGCAAAGGTTACCAACACCGTTAGCACAACTCAGGAAGGGTGTGAGCAGACACTGATGGGTTTCTCCTTCCCCTCTCTGGCAGGCGGGCGGGGAGGACTAGCACTGGTAGAAGAGCTGGTACATAACGCTCCCTCTCTGATTTGTAAAGCTAGAAGTTACCAGAAGCTAAAATAAAACCCTGTATTTGAAGATTTAAGAAATTGTGTAGCACCATTCTCAGCACCACAGTAACTCCCAAGCTAAAAAAAGTGACCAAAAACCTCAGTTGCTCTATTAAAGTGAAGGGACTTACTTGATATGTATCAGCTTAAAATTTGGCCTTTTGATCTACTGTTGAAATAGCATATCCTTCCCTAAAGGACACAAACAACCTGCATTCTTTCGTTTAGAGGAAAATACAGAAGTTTCTCCCCAGTTCATTTTTGTTAGAAAAGTCCTTTTGTATATGACAACTCAAGTCTTTCAGAAGGTCAACATAAAATCTCCAGTATTTAGACACTGTGTGGTCTGAGCCGCACAATGAAGACAGAGACTGTTTAAACCAGATTTCCACGCCCTTGTATATCTTCACTCGTTACCACACCAAAGGCCTAGGTCTAGAAAGAGTTTTCTAAAGAAAGGTATCTCCATTTTACGTACTCATCCAGAGAAACACATCTGCACTGAGCAGGAAACAGCCATAACTTTAGCAACTCTTTCGCTCTATTCTAAACAGAAATGCTGTCAGATTTTTAACGAAAGGGACCCTTTCAAGAGTAATGCAATTTAAAATACACAGTACTGCCACATTCGGGGCCATGGGGTTGTCTAAACATTTGTATCAGTATAGCGAATCCTACATCTCCCTTGCATGGGTCAATTTATTCCAGAATAAGAGTAGCTGCCTTACTGTTATTGTAAGGCTTAACTTAAATCACTGCCAAAATAATATTAACCAAACTTGAAAAAGGCCCTTATAATAATTATAAGCAACTCTGGCTTAGAGGAATTCGAGTGTCCTTCACACATTTACAGTTCACCAGCAAGAAAATCGGCACTATGACATCCAAAATTCCCAACATTATTCAGGGCAGTTAGAGAGAGAAAAAAAAACTTGTCTTAATTTCCAAAGGGAGAGTATTAAAATAAAGCATAAAAGTTGCTCTCCATCTTCTCTATCTATTAGCAGCCTATTTTTGTGTCCCAAAGCTTAAGAGCTCTCCTCACTATCTGATTTAGAAACACAAACCCCATAGCAGATGCAAACATTCATTTTTCTGCCTTCTGTAAAGAGCAGTTGCCAAATTTGAGTTACAATGGCACACACACAACAGGAAGCCATCTTAACTTTCCCACCCATACTGAGTCTTAATTCTTATTGGACTGTAGCACATGCAAATAGCAACCATTAAGATCGCATCACGAATATTATTTCTTGTACAGCACAAGCATATTAAACAATGTAATACTTGAGATGATAATTCTATGCTCTTGGCCACTAAAAAAAAAAACCCAAAACCTAAAAATGTGGGTTTTATTTCTCACAAAGTCAACACAATTCACCAGTGAATACTTGGGGTCATTCATATATACATTTATATATATGAGCCAAAACAATTTTTCTCCTATCACAAAGTTGGTACCATCTCCTCAGTATAGCTCCAGAGAAATAAAAATTTTAATTCCCCTGTCATTGGTATTCAAGAAGCCCCTCCATTTAATTATCAAATATGAAAGCTTCAAATCCGTAATTTTCCACTTTTCAAGCAAAAAGGAAGCCTGAGTCTCAGTTAAAAGAAGCAATAGCAAAATTTAAATAAATAAATAAATAAAATATTTCCTTCCTCTTCAGCAAAAACACTGTCAGCAAGTTGAAGCTGCAGTGGCTTTCATTTCAAGTAGATCAGATACAGTTCATGGTAAATTGTAACAACTGTTCACATCATATTCTGAAACAATGCCTGCAAAATACATCTTGGTTTGGGGCAGATTCGTTGCTTTTTAAGACAACAAAACAATATTTTGCATATCCGTGCTTTAGAGTATGACATATTCTCAGACCTAAAGTTTCCATCGCTATAAAGGTCACTTAAATGTTGCTCAGTTAAAAAAACTGCTACAGTACTACAATTTTCGGGGAGAAAGGCAGATGGCCGTTGGGTAAATCACAGATCTACAGCTATATTCCCTGTTCTAGTAATGACTGCCTGTGTAACTGGAAGCAAGTCATTACCCTGATGGATTATCGAGGTATAAGAGTCAAATTACAATATTCTTCTTTTAAAAGTGTTAAAATCTATGCATAAAGCAAACTATTTAATTATCAGGATGTATTACCACAAACACACACCAGGAAGCCTTTGATAAAAGAAGACTGCAAGTCAAGCACTGAAAAAGTTGACCCCAAAATATGGAATGCACAGTCTGTACAGCTTTAAATTTGGCCCCTCTGTACAAACAGCTACGATAAGTCTTGAACTACATGATCACATATTGTTTTTGCCAGAGGACTCTAATGCCTCGTTCACCCACTAAGTGGTCATTTTCTATTTTGTTTTAATCTTATTGCTCTGTGTGTAACCCCAGGCTTTATGTGCTAAGCATATTCAAGCCATGCTCTCATAACTGAATTATTCACCTCCTCTCAGGACTTTTTTTTTTGGCACACCTCACTTTGGGATCTGAGCATATCAGAACCAGTAATGTACTTGCATTCACACACGTCATTATAGGAACGGATAATTACCCTCATTTTCCACATGAGAAACTGGGGCATTGCAAGATTATGATCCAGAGTACCTGTTAATTAGGGTGTTCAGGCCTGTTTCCTTTTTCCCAGAACACTGCATATGACCACATTTTCACCACCAATGATAAAAACATCCTCCAGACAACCGATCTTTCATTCCATTACATTCTATTTCCAGTTGCAGGTCCAGTCTGCACAAGGAATGAGACAGGAACCAATGGAAACAGCAGCAAACAGAGATTTAATACTTGTAAGTAAGGACCATGAAGGGAAGCTGCACAGACAATCCAAAAACCATGCAACTTCTCAGTGCCTGTCACTTTGCAACCTTACAGATCAATGCATGTTTAACTTACTGTGTATTTCCAAAAAAAACCCCACCTTCTAAAACTCCACAACTCAACAGACAAACTCCATTATCCTCCTTCCCAGTTTCTCTCACGTTAGTGTGTACTCACATCCAGGGATAACACCAGGAGCATGGCTCCTGTCTGTTGCACTGCTGGAGTAACTGGTGCCAGTCACAGTTGCTCTGTGTATGGGGTAGCACTGAAACAGTACGATACATACCTGCTCAGCCTTCCCAGCTCTCCAACTCCAAACTCCAACTTCTTATTACAATTTATTTTCCCATATAGCCCAGTTCCTCAACTCCAAGCTTCTCATATTAGCTGAGGCTGACCAATAAATGATTCTGGCAAATCAGGCAAACAATTCAACTCCTTTATTGAAGGCAAACACCATTTAGCAGTTGCATAGTAAAATCATGCCCATAATAAATAAGAGTTACCATATAGTCATATGCAAGCACTGTAATTACATAATACTAACAGGAGCTGTACAAATCCCCAAAAGCGCAGGCTGAGCTTGATTGATATCAGCCATGTTCAGTAAGAACTGAAGATTAGTCTCACTTTCTTCTTCTACCATAGCTTTTGCAGTCCTATGTAGCTTTACACTGCCCTTCTATTTCCCAACCTTGTTATAAATAGTGGGTTTAGTCAGTTCAAATATCAACTACAGAGACAGTATCAACTCAGGACCTTGACACCATCTCTTACATCTCACAGCTTCATCCTCCTAAGTCATTGGTACTTTCCAATACTGGTCCTAAATAATGATTTCTATCCTGAAACAGCAAATTCCCTAAGAAAACAGAAATTTGAATTCAGTTTCCTTGTATTTGGAGGTTTTTTTTCTTTTTGGAGAGAGAAAGGGTAAAGAAGTACTAATCGCTTGAATTTACAAGACATCTTGATGCTTAATGATGGAAAACAGTTGTCACTCAGTAACTCAGTTCACAGAGAACACAAGCACCAGCATATTCAAAGATGAAAACATTGAGAACAGGGCTTAGGGTAAAAGTACGTTAATCATATTTAAGTAGTGTTAGATACCTAAATAACAGGCTGCAGAAGACTCTTCACCTACATTGCAAGAATTCGGCATACTCTCAGCAAATTACCAAACTCTTTCAGCCAAAAACTTCATTATGTTAACAAAGGCTCATTAAATCAATATTTGACCATTACATCAATTTATTAGTAACTCCAAGTTCAGGTACACTTTGCAAATACTCACAGAAACCTTCAATCTTGTCAGCTGTCTTGCTCCATGCTACCTGCCTGGTTTCCATTATGACTTGAATAGTCCTCCTTTCTGGACTACTCTTCTTAAGATTGAATACTGTCATAACAGTTCCCAGCTCCAAGGTCCTTTTGATCTGGCTTTTCTCATACTCAGGCAGCACTCCATAGTCTATACTCTTTCTGGGCATTTTTTTTTTTAATCAAACTTTTATAGTTTTCAGTGTCCTGAAAAGAAAAAAGACAGAAAAGGGAAAAAATTCAATATTTAAAACAGCATATTTATTTCCTTAAAAATCACACTTGTGTAAGTTAAAACTACCTAATAGAGACTCCCGCCCATTCAAATACAAGGCAGATACATGACTAACATCAACAGCATCCTTGCCGTTTTATCCTGAAAGAAAGTACAAACAAGTCTTCCCAGAGAGCAGTACCAGTGACACTTCGGTAGACGCGCTGCTGCAAAATCTATTAAAAACGAAGAGCTGGATGGAGCAGCTACTGCACGCAATGGATTGTGATCTAAATTTCTCAGCAAGACCAATGCCTCTGTTCTAGCTGCACCATACGCCTAACTGCTTCCTCAGTCTTCTAACACAGAAGTACACAGTGTTCCAGACCAAAATAAAGTAAGCCAAGGTCTGTTTAGCCAAAATACATAAAAATCACATTAAGGGACATAACTCCCCGTATGCTTTTATGCATGCACATCTTCAACTGCATGTACACACCCATCACTACAAATACAGGTTTACGTTTCTAAAGTCTCAGCCTTATGACAGAAAAAAAGCAGAAAAAAACCCAAGAAAGAAGACCTGAAAGAAGTATCAAATGTAAGTATACCTGAGTAATAAGGACAAAAGAGCAAAACACAAAGAATGCAAAACATTGAAATGCCAGAGAAAATAATACCTAGGTCATAACAAAGAAAGCATTCAAGCCTAAATAAAACTAAAGAACACATCGGAAACATGAAAAAAAAATGTGTTCAAACTAAAGCAGAACTATGTTAAAAACCTCCTCTAAAGGAGCAGTATTTGGTATCTCTGTAGCGTTTTCTGCCACATTTTCCACACCCTCTCCTAACCAAAAAATAGTGTAAATGCAATTATACTGCAGAAATGGCTTTGACCATGGCAGTTTATTTCACTTACCAAGCCTCCAACTTTTTTGACAGTATAACCAGCGGCCAAGGAAGGATTACCTCTTGGGACGGTTACACAAGCAACTCTTGATCAGATAGCCAAAAATGGTACCTAGTCCAATTAGTAATAGAAACCCCTTCTGTAATATCTAGCAGGTTTTCCATAGTAAGTATATCACTTACAAACTATACATGCACATCAAATGTAAAATGTAAGCGTAACATACCACATGTTCTGTGCAAATGCACTTTTACCAAAACAGCACCTCATAGCACTAAGAAGTAAGAATGCACCTCTCAGGCTTTCAAATAGCAATACTGTTTTTTCCCCAGAAAATGGCAACTGCTACTGGTAGGTCCGAAGTAAGATAGACTTCCTCAAACAAAGTTCCAACCCTGACTATATTTATCTTGATTTGATGACTTCAAGAGTCTCCTAAGACACCAAAAAATGTGCGCTTCGACCCTACCAAATTCCTTTCAAGCATAAGATCTGCTTTTATTTATTTTATACAGAGTAAGATACCTTTGCTCATGGAGATTTTCTCTAACTGACACAGGGACAGAAGTAGCTCTTATCAGAAATCACCATTCCTATAGGAATTTCTTTATTGTTTTAGGGTATTTGTAGAATTATGTTCCATAAAAACCTCATGAGTTCTATGTGAGCTGGAAGTTAAACTTTTCACTCTTGAAACCAAGGATCATTTAATTATCACTACCGTAAGAAATATCTGGAAATCCATTTTGTCCTAAGTATTGACAATCTAGATATCAACACAAGAAAAGAGATATTTGCAACACATTTGAATCATACTCAAAGTCTTTCTACTCTCCCACGATTATGTTTTTTATATTCCCAGTGCTATCTTCAGATAACCAAGATGCTGTCCCCATGGTGAACTGCAGCAGGTTTGTTCTTCTTCTTGCCCTGTATTACTAAAGAAGCATCAGTCTGCTGCCTGAAGAGACCTCTGAAATCCGAGAAGCCTCACAGGCTCTGCAGCCAGTGTTGCTGTCTTCTTGATATTACATCAGGAGGAGTGAAAAAGTGCTGATGATTGAAGCCTAGCAATCCAATGACAAGATAACACAAGAAATAATGACATCAGCTTGTGTAAACTCTTGCACTATATGAGAATTTAAACCTATATGAGACCTGTATGAGAATTTAAACCAGCTAACTCTTTCTGAGAGCTCTAAAGAAAATGAGGGGAAAATATGAGTAAATACAAATACTGAAAAAAAATATTGGCTGTGTCTAAAAAAATCTCAGTTTATGCACTTTTAAGATTTCATGGCTGTGTTTCTCCTACACAGTCTGCTTTTCCTTACTCACATGTCAGGTGGCAGGTACTTGTGTGCATACACTTGGGACACATCTTGGCACAAAACAGCCAAGAGAGAGGCAGCTCTCATAAATATTAGCAGGTTTCTGTGCTTTGGTCTTCCACACGTCATTGCATCAAACAGCTAATTACAAGCCTGAATGCTCCTCAGCGAGATTATTTACAAACAGGATGCCCTGGAACCTGCTCTTTCATCCATGCACAAAGAAGGAAGTGTATCATTTTAACAAAAGTAGCAGGAGCTGCTGCCACACAATCCCCAACCATCACCCTTAACCACATCCCTGAGCAGGACAGGTTTAAAGAATCTCTATGCACATGCAGCCACCAGCCACAGCATCTCCTCTGGTTCTCTTCTTCTCTCCTCAGTCCACTACTCTCCATCACAAGCAGTTTCAGTTTCCGTGTTGATAGCTAATTCGACCATGCCACTTCTCGCTTCCCCTTCGTAACTTCTTCCAACCCTCCTCCCCCTCACCCCGTGTCACTATCTCCTGACCTGCTCTTCACTAAAGAGCGCTCTTTTCTGCTCTCTCTCATTAATACCACAAAACTCTCTTTCAACGTCATGTCACTAGCTGCTTTCAGTGCAATCTGTCTGACTTTGAAGCTGTCCGGTGCAATCTTTCCAACCCCTTGTTAAATTCTACCACCTCAACAAACACTTTTTTTTTGGTAAGCTAACAGAGAAGAAAACAACAGTCCCTTCTTACCTGCAGGGTGGCCTCTTCTGCATTGCCCACAGTGAACCTGAAGTGCTCTACAGCAGGAACCACGTCTCACTCCATGTTTTGCAAAACATCATACAGGTTAGTTGGTGTTTAATATCTATAAGCTTGTTATTGTAAGAAGAAAATGGAGTAGCCTTTCCTTATAATAGTGAAAAAAAAATATATACCCCAATCGTACAACTGAGAGGGAGCAGACAACTTTTAAGGGTAGTAAGCAACGGCAGATTTTAGCCAGAATGTAACTGACCCTTTTTGACTCCCTGGAACGAGTCAGATAATCATTTAAATTATTACGGGCTTGCATCTAACAAGACAGCCATAGTCATCTTGTCTTGCTACAATGACTTGTAATAACAGAAATGAAAGGAGGGGAAATAAAAAATGAAATTAAATTAAAATCTTTGTACAGTGTCTGGTTTTCTGACAAGAAAAGAAACCCTGTCTTCTCACTTTGCTCTTTTCATTAAGAATTGTAATAAAACGAATATGCCGTGATTTGGAACAAGTTTAACCATTTTAGTAACACTTCACTGCAATAACAAAAACCTCAACTTTTAAATGAGTATAGTTTTTCAGGAGACTATAACAAAATATACATTTGCACTGCCTTTTACAGTACAAAGTGTAGCTGTAAAATGAAACATGACTTAGAACAACAAGAAAAGGAGTTTCTAAATATAGCTATTTAATAAAAGGCAATGCAGCAGTTTTTTTGAGAGATTAGTCCCTTAGTACAAAGGAACTGCCTCTCAGAGGTGGCTTCTTAAACAGTTTCCGCTGAATATAATATACTGGACTTCCCCTTTTAAAGTAGCTCTTTCTTCCAAAAACAGAGCGAACAGTGGTTTTAGTCTAATTTAAATCCTAAGTCATAAGCCAAGTTTTGAACTTACTATGAAACAATACTGTAGCTGAGGATATCTACTTCATCAGAAAAGGTGGAAAGAATATCGTAATATTTGATCAATCTAACTGACTACTTCTATACTGTTTTGGCAACCTGCTCCAGTTTAAGAATAACTCACAGACAGCTTCCTAACAGTAAAACGCATTAGATCTCCCAGAAGAACTAATGGAAGCCCTTGATATTAGACTTAACCTTTTAAATATTAAGAGTCTTCCTACACTCACCCACAGGTACCCCTCAGCCTTCTTGCACCACCACTGCACAACTATCTGAATCAACAATACTTCTACCCATTCACGCAGCAGAACCCCATTATCTGGATACCTCTAAACCAGTGTGGTATGAGCTACAAGACACCCTTACGTGCAATAGAAGCATTACTGCTCTTCTACCAAAAAGTTACTGAAGCCTAAAGTAGAAAGGTCCAGCATCGCTTACACGATTCAACAAGTGAGCTAATAATCACAGAAACATATCGTAAGCTCTAATTTAGACAGACGCCAATACCTGACTATTTCACTTTGACTGTAGGCACTATAGGAGCTAAACTTTGATGGTGTCCTGTACCACATGCAGAATTGGGACCATTTGTTAGTGTTTGTGTAAAAGTAGTTTTGATACTGGCTTTTATTGAAAAGCCTGACTGATTTGGACTAAAGAGTCAGAAAGACTCCCTGCAAGTGACCAATTGAACATGGACATGGAAAAAAACCCCTACTTAATCTATCCAAAAACCTATATATTTAGTTTTACTTCATCACAGTACTTCAGAGTTTCAAAAACAAACCCTTCTTATCTGAAGATCAGTCTACAACTCTTCATGATAACACAAAGAAAAAGAGTAGTAAAGGCAAACTATAAATGCACAGGCTAGAAAAGAACACCTCAGATAAACACTGATTAATCCATACTCTGTTATAGCTTCACCCATATGACACAGCAGGTGCTTTCCAGGCACACAAGGTGAACCAAGAAGTGCAATCCAAAGTTTGACTCCAGCCAATTTCTAAGTTTTCTCATGTGCTCTGGGCACTGCAAAAGGGTTGTTGCATCCTCTGCCCCTAGCTCTGCCTTCGGATGCATTTAGGATGTCACCTCACCCAAGCAGGCACTGCCTCAGCACAGCACCGCCAGTATGGATATCCACCAGCAAAACACCAGTTCAGTACCACAGCAGTAACGATTAATAACAACCAACACACAGCTCTGCGCAGAGCTTCGTGACGCAGCTGCTGCCCTGGCAGTCCTGCGGTCTGGCGAAAAGCAGGGGAAGGGAACCACAGCAAGACGGTTGCCCACCTGCCACGGCCCGGCGGGGACTGAAGCCCTGGCCCCAGGCCGGGGCCCTCACCCCTGGGCAGAGCCGTGCACGGCGCGGGGCTGCTGTCAGGCACACGCCGACACTGTGAAGGTTTCCTTCCTTCTTCTTCGGCAGGCTGGCCTGCCGG
>NW_008825558.1:2553164-2558956 GCF_000699105.1 Pygoscelis adeliae | reverse complement strand
TGTTCTCCTGCTCATCTGAAGAGGAAATTTAACTAGTTAGGCTGAGAATCGCTAAGTGATTGAACAGTACCTTGAGGGAGCGAGTTTACTAAAAGGCTTTAAAACTTTATTGTCGCTGGAGTTACGTTTTCAAGTTAAAAATGACTCGCGTTATGGGATCCACTACAAAGCGCGTTATATCACAACCACTTCAGCTTATGATTGGCGATACTAGAAATATTTCCCAGTTTGGGATTCAGAAGAGTAATGGACATGACATGCTGTTTTCAGGTCAAGCCCAGATACTGCCATGAAATCCGAGGTGTCGATCTTGTCCCAGACCTATTTGATAAAGCTGGGGAAAATTCCTACATTGATAGGCAGAATATCACGGTCATCACAGAGAACAAGTCATGCCAGTTCAGAAGACTACAAAACAAATGCCTAGAAATCAAAGCTAGGGATGGTACAGTGTCTGCAAGGAACAGATTTCCCCATGCAAAGGAAGCTCTTGGCCATTTCTGCAAGGGCTGCTCCATGTTACAACAGCAGAACCCAGATTCCAAATGCTGGTTCCCAAACACTGAGGTTAAGTCTGGTGGAGATAGCTCTTCATCTCCCCTTCTTCCAACACTGGGAGCAGGCACAAAGGAGTGAAAAGGACATTTCTTTTAACAGCCTAGAATCTAATCTAATCTATTGAGAGGAAAAAAGTTTTCCATAATTTCATTCAGCTTTATAAATGGTTGAACGGTAGTCGAACATTATTTTTGATTAATACTTTCACCCTGTACATGCTGAAACTACTGAAATGAGATGGTACCTGGAATGGGGTAGCGACAAGTACTGCAACAAACACCAACAGCAATACTACCTAGATGCTTAGGTCAGAAAGAGAAGAAAACATCCGTTGTATCGAGCAAAAGTTGTAGGAGCAATTTGGGAAACTCGTCCCAAAAGCAAACTAACAAGCCTTTATCATAGTTAAAAGCATCAGAGTGTTCCAAACGAGTATGACTTGTCAGGAACAGAACTGAAGAGTGCATTCAAAATACACCACCACAAAAGGAAAAAAGCCTAAAACCCAATACCTGTGAAAGGTGTGGATCATTTTAAATGCAAAATAAAAAGACGACCATTACAATCTCGTCATTGTTCACTATTTTGTGAACCATCTTGCTAAAGACTCTTCACATTTTTCCAGATGTCAAGCCTGGAAAAATTTTCCCTCTTTATAACGTGTGATGCAGTTACAAATTCACAGAACAACATCCTACAGGAGACATGATACTAAAAGAATGGGAATAACAGAACATGTCTCAATCACACCAAACTGTCTCTCCCATACTTTATTTTTAGCTCTTCATCATTAAAACCTTCAATGTTTTATGTTGAAGCTGCCTTTGAAATTATATGAACAGTGACAGAATACTAGTGCCAAGTGGCCAACGTCCCCAGCTGCAAAGCTGAATACCAAAACATTCATATGGTCGAAGCCACAAGGCACACACCACGGAGAGCTGAAGGGTGCAGGTGATCCCAGGCATTTTACCAGCAGGAGATAACAGTATTGTCTGAATCCCAGCTGTCAGATCCAGGATTCATCTGGCTATGTTGACAGTGAGTCTAAGTTCCAGCAAATAGCCTCAGCAGCCCCTCCTGGTTCTGCTTCATTAGGCCAGGTACCAACAGTCCCCTCACCAGTCATATGGCATAGCTTCAGCACAGGAACCACCCTTGAACAAGCCCACAAGCCACACAGGCATGGAGTTGACCATCTTTATGATACTCAGAGACTTTGCTGCAGAAGTTAAGCACACTGCTGCAAAGTATACCGGACTTTGGTCTAGACGTACTTCAGTGTGGTTGTGCCTCAGTGGTGTCCTGGAAGGAAGACTAAAACCAACTCCCAACATTTCTTGCACAACCTTAGACTTACGTGATAAAACTCTCTCTCTTAAAGCTGAAGAGTCATTATATAGTCAAAGAAAATATGTATGTGGAAGAAAATCATAGCTGCAGTGGGGTTCATAACATTGAATTCCATAAACTGCTGGATGTAACAAAATCTCAGCCATATAGATGGAGTAAGCAATCCTTAAAAACAAACCAATAAAATAGTAACTTTTAGAAACACCAGCTGTTACTCAGCACATCCACTACACCAGAAGTAAGAGTACTCAGACACCCTCACAATCACAACAGAACATTCCAGTTACTGTCAGAATCAGCAACTCTGCCATCCAACTTTCAAACCTCGAAAGCGGGACCTTCCAGGCAGACAACAGAATTTCCTGTAAAGAATATGGGCCTCACAGTCACAGATAATTATCAGGTGACATGTTCAGTCCTCCTTTTTTGTAGCAAAAAAGCCTGCATACATGTGATGAGGAAAGGTGTGGGAAAATTAGTTCTCTGAGTTGAAGAATCTGGCCCCAGCAAAACCTGCATGTTTAAAGAGAAGGTTAGCCACTAGAATAAAATCTTCTTTCCTTTTTTCTTTTTTTCTCTTTTTTTTCACTTTAAATTTCTTCTTATAATTTTCAAAGGTTCTTTGAATTATTAAAAAATATAGTCACAATTCATACTATAAGATCTGAAAAGAAAGTTCTTCAGTTGGGAGTACATTTTTACATTTCAGTCAGAAATCCCTCAAAAAGGGAATTTATAGTGTTGACACTGACACTTTCTTAATTACAGCATTGGACACTTCAACCCTGTCTTATTGTCGTATTTGGTAATGAAGTGTTGATTACTTCCCCTGAAGAGTAAAGCAAGGCATGAAAGAGAATCACAGGACTGGCTAGGCGGCCTCATGGATGTAATAAATAATTGTCACAAAACTGGTGCCACTTCCTCAGAGGAGCTACAAAGGAAATATATCTTTTATGTAGAAGGTAGAAGTTGAAAAGCTTTATCCCATCAATTGTAAGAAATGTTAAAGAGTCATTAGGCAGGAGGAACAAATATTTTAGAAACTGTCACTGACAGTCTATCTAACCTAAGTATTTACTACACCATCATAGCATTTGCACTCCTTAGCAGGATGTACATTAGCTCAACTCATTAGCTCTGGTTAGAGCTGCAAAACCTATAAGGAGAAGTTTTGTAGAGAAAAGTTCATTTTCAAGCTTTTCTTTTATGAACTTTTCATCTGCAGGACTCTGAAGCAGACTTTACACTCGTCGTCAAGAGAACTTGCATACCACCATCTCAGGATTAGGTGTCACGTCAATCCAGTTTCCTACCAAGCAAGCGCCAATTTGTGAGGGAGAAGTCCGTGATCATTCAGGACTAGCTGAAGACAGTTCCTGTAAATGGAGTGGCGTTACCTCTGCAGAACTGCTTACTGCTTCTTGGATGGACTTATGAGCAGACACCCACACACATGAACTGTTTGGCTGCTGGGATTCTCAGGGGCAGTGAATGCAAAGGACATGTTGCTTTTTTATAGCTTTTATTCAAAAACTCATTTATTTTGTCAAAGTTTTTCCCTTGCCAAAGAAAATGAAATTGCTTATGTACAGGATGTAGTAATCAAGGCTAGTCCTAGGCTTGAGGTTGCTTGCAGTGGCCCGGCAGCCATTGCCCAGCTGCCCTATTCCAAAGTTGAGATGGCAGCAACTGCTGCAGTCTGGAGGGAAGAGGGGAAGGACGTCCCTTCCAGTGACTGCTGTCACCAGCGGAGCAGTCCTGTACCGTCCCAGCTCCTCATGGCAATCGCTTCAGCTACGCTGGGAAGCTTTGGTCGGGTTTTAATGATCACCTTTAGTGTCTCAAAGGGCCTTCGTAGTGTGAACCTGACATTTGAGAACATTGTCCAGCTGTAGCAGCACAACTCAATGAACGAACTTTACAGGGGACCCACCTTCAAACACAATCATACCGTGTGACGGGTACAACACCCCCAGCACATCTTCTCAGCATAACAGAGTTCAGGCTCCTTGCAAAGTGTGTTTCTTGTAAAAAGTGTTCTGGTGTATACTTGGCTCCATTCTTATCAGAGTTTCATTTTAATCTTGGTATATTATTGTCACTTAATCATAATATTTATAGTAAATATTGATTTAAAGTAAACTACTTAGGTCATTAGCGGAAAAGCTGACATGAAGGAAGGGAGGTTGTACTTTTAAGTGGCTGGCCTGTTGCCTGCTGCAATGTTTGTCTGAGTCCTAAAACATTCAGCTACTTCTCATTTCAGTCACCCTGCCCCTTGCTATTTGCAAGCACTACGTTTAAAAAAAACTTCTGAGGAGTTCCTGCCCTCTGTCCTCATACACACGATACAGTACTATCCCTTAGCATTTCTGTAACAATTTTCATTTGTAGATGTCAAAACAATTTAAAAAAATAATGGAAATTATTACTTCACATTTTCAAATGAATCAAGGCCCAGAGAGTGAGGAGGTTTGCCAGAGATCTCACAGCAGTAGCATGCCTTGGGCAGAACACGTCTTCCAGGTTTTATACTAGTGTCCTGACTTAGGACTGGTATTTCCTCATAGCAAAGCTAGCTATGCCAGAAGAAAACTTTTCATTTGTCAGAATCACATTTTTTAAGGTTTCGGTTGAGCAGAAACTCTGCCATGTGATTTGGGATGATCGATAAAAACCTAAAAATACATGGGAGGACATTTGAACTAAGTGTTAACGTGTGGTTTAACTAACTAGCTATTTACTCAGTGTCTTGGGCCAGTTTTGCTGGCTGCACAAACACCAGTGTATTTAAAGGGCCTGCAATCACACCTTCAGATGAAAAGTAAAATACAGCCACTGCATCCACAGTCATAAAATGCCAGCAGGTCATTACCAGTACCATCAACAGCGAGAAATTCAACGTTACCAAGACCTCAGCAGAACAGGAAAACTGCAGGAGGCTCTGCAGGGAACCAGGTAAACTTTCTCCTGTGCTTTTTAAGCCAATAAAATGAAAATCTTTCGTAGAAACAACATGATTGCAGGTGGGCAGCACTGGGGAAAAAAAAAGGGGGCATTTGACAATAGTTTTGAATTAAGTGAGTTGCAACTCAAGAAGAAAAAGTCCAGATCTTCCCCCTAGTTACTTTTCAGCCTTTCATTTCTTTCCCACTACAGAGTAGCGCCACAGGTGAGTTTAGGAGAGAAAAGCACTCTGTAATCATCTGCTTCAGCCTCCCGCTTGCACTCATTATCCCTGTAAGCTCTGAGAGGCGTGAAGAAGGATAACTTAAGGCAGGCTGGGCACAGCGATGAGCAAGGCTGAACTGGGGCGTTTAGCCACTGCTCTGGACTCGTCACGGGGAGCCATGGTGGGATCTTAGGGTGTGCTGCACTGACAGGAAGAACACACGCTGAGCGCTGCCGCAACGTGCTCTCTCGCTGGTCGTTTCCCATTTTCCTCCCGTTCTGCTGAAGTCTTCTTAACGTTGATTTTGCTACTGCTGGTGGAAGATCTTCTGGGACCATTAAACAGACATAGCCCAGGTCTTGTCTTTATACATGGCTGATTGCAGGTATTTATTATTGTCTCAGGCCTTCCCTCAGGGCGCACAGGAAGGGAGGAGAAGTTCCTTGCATCTGTGCTCACTCATGCAAAGATCAGCTTTGATCTGTCACATGCTACATCAGAAAAGTTTAGAAAAGCCCTCTAGCTAATCAAAGCACTAGAATTAGCTGGGGATGGAGAGAGTGCACTGGTCCTAATACAGATAAGCATTAATCATGTAAAACATGTCAAAAATCTCACTAAAATCAAAATATGATTGAAAAATTAATGATGTACTTGAGTGATATTTTCTGAATAGGGATAGAATGAGAGAGACACTTCTGGGATA
>NW_008825558.1:2537559-2553110 GCF_000699105.1 Pygoscelis adeliae | reverse complement strand
TCAGCATATTTGTATAGAATGCAAATCGTTATTGCAACTGCTGTTATCTTTATGCACTGTAGTCATAACTGAATGAGTCACATATAAGGGTCAAAACCTTCTGTTCTACTTTTTATGATAAGCATCTTTTTAACATACAGTGTTAGACACCCTGTGCGTCAACAAATCGAGGTAGGAGTTGGTATTGGGTGAAGTACGACAGTCCTTGGCATAGGGACCCAATCTTATTAACATATTTGCTAACAATTTAAAAGAGGGAATAAATGAAGGGGGAGAAAATTTAGATAATATCTCTACTAATGGCTAAAATCCTGAATAAATTAGGTATTTGGGATAGGCTGCTTAAGTTTCCTAGTTTCTCAAACTGCCTTCTAGCTTGCAGAACAAATCACAGTAGCTGTGTTAGAGCCTGCTGGGTACTCTGCTCCGGGGCTGGTGGGTGGAGAAGATGTGATACTGCGACCTGTGCAAATTCGCTGTGGCCCATGGTCTGTAATAACGGTCTTCTGAGTACTGTGCGGAGCAAATTTGACTTTGCAGCTTCAGAATAACCTCTGTGGGCAAAGGACCATTTTTCAGAAATTCAGGGAGATACCAACCACCACATGACATGCTCTATGTCTCCAATATATGTTGTCATATGCAGGTAGAGCCACATTATTTCACTTATCATATTAAAAAATGTATATAAGAAGCCTTTTGCAGCTCCCAACAGATTTTATCTGTGCTACAAAATTCAGAAACTTCGCAATATGTTTGTAAGTACCAGCTACCACCACCTTCTCAATCAGTAATAATTGGCTGAAAATCTGAACTTATACCCTGCATGAGCTGTTTTAAAAAAAACCATTAAACCTGAACTTTTCCAACAGGGAGAAAAACATAAAAAACCAACCAACTTTCTTTTAAAGAAAAATTTCTAACATTTCTCTCATTTAACAGGAGACAATGTCTAGAACGAAGAAAGAACTAGCAATGTGAATTTGCAACTGCTTATTTAGCCTGATCTCCAAATTAGAATGAATTAAAAATAGCTCGGTTATCTTCAGCTGAGCATCCAGGCCTTATTTGTTTGTCTTCCTAATGACATTAAAAATTTCACACACACACACACAAATTGTTCCCTCCACCTTTTTTTTTAGACTGGACTACTAATTTTAAGATACCGTTCCCTCTTTCAAAGAAAATTATTTTTACATTTGCTGTATGATTAAGAAGTTCTTTTATTCTGGAGCTGAGCTACAGAATACTTTATTTTGCAGGAGAGAAGACAAAAGCTAGAACACAGAAGGCTCTGCCAGGTAATTTAAACCCAACTGTCTTCTCTCCAGAACCTTTCTGCCACACATCAGGAATTATTTAACCCCATTTCTGCAACTGCTGAGTCTCAAAGGCAGCAATACAGAGTTTACCTTTAATCCTGTGCAGAACAATGAATGATATACTGCTGAGATTAGCGAGTCAGTGTCAAACGGAGATTTCTTCCTCTTTGTACTCTGATTCCACCTGGGTAAAAGCACACTGTTAAGACCCCTTAAGCATACAAAATCTCTAATCAAGTTTTCAGCAGCCTGGGCCTTTTAGTTAATTTAAAATTTAAAAAAACCTGTCACCTTTGATGACACTCTCTTCTCCTTCACAAAGACAGATTTTGTTATGGCTGTTGCTAACGGGGGTTGGGGGGGGAGAAAAAAAGGAAGTCATAAGAAAGAAAGTGGAACACTAATTCTGAAATATGTCACTTCCAACCAGCAAGACTCTCCTCTTCTACTGTCTTCATGGGCTGAGCTCTTTTCATGCTGTGTCAGTTGCATCACGCATTAATAATGCCATAATGCATTAATAATGCCCCCACCTGAGATCAACGCAGCAATTGTTACAGTTTCTGGTTTGTCTTAGGCAAATTTTGAATTCTTAGCTTTCTGGTTTCTAAACCTTTGGGATGCCCTCTCTTCCTGTTTTTAAGTTTTCTCTGTAACCAAGGGAGTTCATAATTTACTTTTTTAACAAACACTAAGAGTCTCATGGACTCTGTAGATTCCAGTAGCTGGGCTTTAAGGAAAACATCTAATATCCTTAATCCTTAGAAAAAAAAAAAAACATGAAAATTGAAAGCAGTCATTTCTGTTTCGAGATACGGAACCGAGGATTTAAAAGTTAGACCAGAAGACAACTCCTGGTTTATTACCCCAGAGGGAAATAGATTAAAAGAAGGTTCCCTTTGTCAACAACTGATAATTTGCACCAATTTTATTTTTTATTTTAAAAATAATGAAAATGTTGAAGCTGAATAATACCAGTTTTCTATTGATTTATACTGAAATAATAATCATAATTTATAAATAGATCTCTAGATAAATCTCTTTATAAATAAATACCATTTTTAACAGATTAAACCAAAGTCCAAATATTTATATCAAAACGGTGCTCAAATATGGCAAAACAGAGTTCATTTTTTGAGGTATTTTATGAAAACAAAACAAAGCATGACACCATTTGACCAAAAAGGAAACATACAAAACTAAAAAAAAAAAACAAAAACATGCAGAAATATAACGGGAGACGTGGTTCCTTATAGGACCTCTAAAGAAAAGTAAGAAAAACCTGCTCCCTGGGCACCAGCATCCACTGGTCTGGCAGCACAGATGGAGGCAACACGGAGAGCTGCTGATTTGATAACAGAAGTCTTCAGCGGGACGAGGAGACCTTGGCTACTCCTGTGGAAGGAAAGCCTCAGTTACAAAGCAAAGACAAGAGCTGAAGTCACTTTTTGATTATTTCTGTAGTCTAACAAGTAGCCAGACTTTAGCACTTGGCATTGCAATAGCAGTATTGTTGCAGAAGGGATAGATTTTGCTAAGAAAATAACCAAACTGGAAAGGCAGCAAAAGAAAATCCTTGCTAATACAGAAAGAGAACAACAAAAGGTTTTCAGCCTCCTCCTACAGTGGACATCAGCGGGGTACTTTGATGTGAGGGAGATCAGTCAACAGAATCAGAAAAGACCAGGGCTGAAAAGCAGATGTCTCAAACCCTTCTCGTCATGCATCGTGCATATGCTCTGCTCTGTCTTTAGCTTACCGTCTTGTGAAGAGCAGCTTGCTACCCCCAGAAGATAAGAGATAAGGTCAGTGGGAAAGCAAGATATTGTCAGACTGTGGCTATTTTTTTTAAATTTTTTTTTTGAAGAGAGGAAATAACGTGTGCGGAGCAGCAGTGCTTCATACTGGGTCAGTCAGGAAGCGTGGGGCTGGCTATTTAAAAGACTTTTTTTTTTCATGTTTCTCTCAGAGAACAAAAGCATGCAAGAAAATTTTTTTTTTAGCTACAAGATGCAAAGTTCAAGTTCACCTGTAGTTAGCCAAGTTATCAATGGACATCGCGTTTCACACTGAAGAATGCCACTTCAAGTGGAATACTTTGCATCTGCGGCTGCAATTATTGTAGAAATGCAATTATTATAGCTAAAACCAGTGCTCCTTTGGATCGTAGCACAGGTAATAGCAGAAGACAGGACAGGAAAACAATGAGAGATTATTAACTGTATTACCCTGTATTACCACAGGTGAAGAGCTGAGGCATCATTGGCTTAAAGCTGAAGTTTCACGTACATCTTCATCCAGCACTTATAATGAAAAAAGGCAGTCCCTGCTTCTGCTGTCCTTGTTTGCCTCTTGCTGTTTCTACCCCGACTTGGCCCGTGTAGACGAGAAAGAAGAGTGCTAAGGCATCTGAAAACACGAATCCAAAACTGACATTGTGAATATTGCAAGTAATGGAAAACAGAGAATCAGCTGCAGGTATGTCTCTTTAAATACAAAACAGCTTTCAATTTGGCCTTCATGATCATTACTTGTTAGCAGTAAACTAGCTGATAATCTTTACTGCTGTAAATGTTCATGAAAAATTAATGCAACAAAACCACTCAGAAGCTCACACCAATAGTCCTTGAACGGCATAGTTGGCTGAAATACCTGGATTCGATCTGCATGTTATACAGTTAGTTACAACTATCTTCTGATGAAGAAGCTGAAAAAAGCGACTCTGTAATTAAGCAAAGCAATTGAAATTTGATAATGAAAAATCCACCCAGCCAGCAAAGGTGGATGCCAAAACATCTATGAATACCTTAAAATACATTAAGACATGTCACAGTTGATTTGTAAAAAAAAAGAAAATAGAGTAAGCAATTTGTCAATGATAGAGTAAAAAAAAAGAGAACTTTGCAAACAGAAAAAGAATCACCAAGTTTTGTGAAAACCTCCATGATGATTAAAAAAAAATCCACACTAATAATTTCTGTTGAAATATTAAAGCAGAAAAGTTGAGAGTAGAGCTGCCTTGGAAATGCTATTTCTTGCTGACATACCTTTTACAATTTTTTTTAGGCCTTCAGACATCATGGCGTTATTTATGTGTGTGCTGAGAACAAATTTACTGCCTTCCCAGGCCTGTTGAAAAATGGTGTTTAATCATTCTATCAAAAAGCAGGCTCTGCAGAAAAATTTGGATCAGCTGAAGATAAAACAAGCTACAATTGCTCCTCAGTGTGTGTGGAGCTCCTGCATCATGCTGGTTTAACCATACCTTCTTTGCTGTTCATACCGTTTTTACTGTTCAAAGGAACGGTGAATGTTTTGGGGATAGGTTGGTTCTACCAGCATAACGAAGGTGTTTTCTAATTAGTCTTCCCTCGAAGTGGAGAAGACCAGCAGTCTTTCTGGATATGTTTTAGTTGAGAAAAGACAAGTTAAAAATGGCCGTACTTCTTGCACAGAAGTGCTGGGTTACTGCAGAAGGAGAAGAAAGCCCAGGCAGGGTTACAATCCTAGCTGATTTTACAGGAAATGTTTTTTTTAAGAAACTACAGACACATTTTTAGCAGCTGATTTGCAACAACTTGTTCAAAAAAATACCCTAAAATCCCAAACACAGGCTCTCTTTATTTCTGTGGAGTTTGCTACAGGCCGTAGAGAACAAAGAGCATAATAATAAAACAAAGGACATAACTGAGGCTGTGCTCTGGATTCGTAGCATCAGGTCACGTTTCAAACACCACCACCTGATGTGCTGCTATTGAGTCACCACTGTCGGGCCATTTATATTCACACCAGAACGGTGGTGGCTCGTCTGCTTGTCCGTACCGCTACAGGCGGAAGTCAGAGTAGGGCTAAACAAACCTCTTGCAAAGCATCCAGGAGAAACCAGTGAACTCTATGGAAAGCAGTTGGCAGTTCATTTTCTTTCCTCATTTGACCTCAAATTGTTTGGACAGCACATATGATGGAGGTCCACACGACCAAGAGGGCAGGGACAGCTTTCTGCAGAAAGTGCTGCATAAGCATCCTGAGACAACAGCAGCACTCAGAAAGACTGTGAGCCTTTTTCAAGGGACTCAAAACATCTCATCGCAACGTGGTCTTCCCAGTCCCCTTGCCAGAGCCCCTGCGTGGGTGCAGACGGTCTGCACAGCACGGGTTTTGCATGTCGGGGCAGACTTCCTCCTGGGATCGCAGCCGCAGCTGCGCTCTTCTCTCCTCAGCTCTACAATTGCTCCTCAGTGACTTTGGGCAAGCCACTCTGTGCCTCAGTTTCCCCAGCTGTAAAATGGAGGATACTTCTCTTTGTTGAGCTCTTCTTGCTTCAGGAATAGGGAACAGGAGGCAGTATCTGTGAATACAGTATTTATCAGCAAGATAACACCGCTAATGCTAGCATTATCATTACTATTATTTTACTACTGGAATGGAATCTACACTAACAAAAATCACATGCTACACTCACTGTGTGAGTGTAGCACTGAAAAAACAATTTGCAATTCTGAGGCCAATATGCCAACTATACATCTATATTTCTATCATATGCCACCATATGATAGAATCATGTTGGCAAAAAAAGAAATATATTTTAAAACATCAGTTGTTTATGGCAACTTTAACATCTTCTATACTGGTTTCCTGAAGGCAAAGGCTTATGTAATAAAAAGAACGTCAATATTACAGCACTGAGGTTTGAAATTAGCATGATAAATTGAATTTTAAAACAATACTGACCCTATCATGTACTTACAGATAATAAAACATAACAGAGCAGATGATTTATAGGTGCTGCCACTGAGAATATAACACAGGAGGAGACTGCCAAAGTAATATTCCTATTCGTATATGTCACATTCCACTTATATGTTCCTTCTGTTGCATTTCCTCTAGCTGTAAGGCTATGGTGTGAGGACTGTAAGCCTCAGTCAGCAAACTTGCTCCAGCTCCAGTTCCACTCCTCCTGCCTAGAGCTCTCAGTTATGATAAATCAGCAAGCCTTTCATGAGCTCCTGGCTGCCGTGGCTTCAAGCCAGTGACCCAGAAACACCAGTGAGCATCTTTGCGTTATTCAGATCCCTAAAGTTCTCCTCTCCCAGGAGGTTAAAATATCATCTATGCTGTTTGTGAGCACTCTGACACTTTTTTTCTTATACATACCAGGACTCATGACCTTTCTTCTAGTACCATCTATGCCATCCTCCCTTTTAATGATAAACTAGTAATGACTGTTGTGGTTTAACCTCAGCCAGCAACTGGACATGGCTCAATGAGTCCAAACGTACCAGGTGTTTCCATCATCAAGATCCGTTATTTATGCTGTGCATTTCTACAAGCCGTGAAGAAGGCACACCAGTTCACAGGGGGAGAGGAGAGACATGGCTGCTTTTCTTATCGCTGGGGACTGCAGCACTGAGAGAAAGGAGCAACACAAGCTCCAATGGCAAACGACTTTATTTCCATAAGCTGTGGTGTATACAGCTTACCATGCTTGGGCATACAAACAGGACACTGAAACACAGGGAGGATCCCCACCCTGAGAATAACCCCTCCTCAGCCTCCCATCTGTCTCTCTGCTGTGTCTAACCATCTCGGTTTTTTGCTCTGCTGCTTCTTCTGTGATACCACAATGCCACTCACTGCCTACATCCAGTATTAGCAGACTTTCTGCTTGGGATTCATTTAGTAGAAATGTTGCTACCTCAGCAGAAACGTACAAGTTTCTGGCTTGGCTCCTAAGTGCCTTTCTTCATGCTGTGCATCCACTGGATCTTTTTGACTGGTCTTTTTCAAAGGGAAAATATAATTGAGCAGCTAAATCTAACTCCACCGGCAAAGTCACCTCCAGACACCCCAACAGCCACAAGCACAAGGTCTACTCCAGTCCTCTGACAGCTGTAAAACCTTACAACAAGCAGAAAAGACGCTCTCTTTCTGTCTGTGCCACAACCCTTCATCCATCCATAGAACTGAAATTGCACAACACAACCTCACGCTTTCACCCCACCTTCACCCGTTACATCTGCTCTTCCCAAGGGTGCTGCGTTTGCACAGACACGTGGTAAACCAGATCAAGGAACTAATCCAGGGTAACACCAACCATGTTTTGTTTGCCTGGCACCAAGAAAAGAGGGCTGCCTTTCTTCTGCCCTGCACTTCATATAATTGTGCCATTACAGTAGTTTATAGGCTTCAGAATCTTGACTTTCTCAGTTTCTCAGTGATTTTCCTCAGGTTCTATCATTTAATTCATCCACGCAGGCTACTTAGTGCCTGGCACTCTCTTTCTAGATACTTTACAACAAAGATGGATTAAAGATCAACTTAGCTATTAGCTCAGCTGGCTTAGTCTGCCAGAGATAGGCCAGTTTAGCAGCTTATCTTCTCAAATCTGCTCTTGCACATGTGACCTGTATTTGAATATAGCACATATCCCATGACACAGCGGTTTTAGTCCTTTGCATGCTATATATTACTAGCCATTGTACAACGAGCTTTCTTTGGTTTTGATAATTGCTACAAGAGCGCACACACAGTTGTGCATTATATTGCAAATACTATCATCTTGGGATTTAACAACAGGGAGGTGAACAGTAAGAACAACCTTGTACTAAAATTAAGCTTAAATGAAAGAAAAGCAAAGGTCTACTAAGTTATAACCAGAAATGGATGCAGGATACCGTACTGACCACATTTAGCATACCAGAGTTTCTCATAGCTGAGAAGCAGACTGAAGTCAGACTTTCTTGATAGTTAGAACTATAATTCAATACTTTTATAAAATACAGTGTTAACTAGTAATAGCAGGAAGACCCTAATGCAAACAAAATTTCTACTGTTACCATCAGGCTGGAACAGCCTTCTTTCATATCTATTCAAAGCAGGGCTCGAGGCTGTGTTTGGTTTTCAGGATGAGTAGTATTTTTCTAGGTAATGATTTGCTCTTGGGAGGTCTAGCTGATTAGCTTCCTGATAACCTTGGATGGAGAGCATTAGTGAAGAGCAAAATTACATTATAAAGAAAAAAAAATGCTTACCAAAGAGCAGACAAGGACTCCCTGCCTGGACAAGCGCAGATTGATAGGTTGGTTTGTTAGGTATATATTTCAAGACCTTTATTACAGCAGCTCAGATTTATTACCGAACACAGCTTTGAATGTGCCGAAGTCCAGTGACGATCAATTTTCAGTATTATTACTGCGGAAAGGGTTACATCAGCACTTGCAAAACTGCCTGCGAGCCTGTATTAGCATTTAGAAATGAAAGATGTCATATTCAAACCATGCCTTTGAATTTGCCCCAAACAGGTTCACTTTGTTTCCTAGACGTGCCATGCGAGGGCAGCAGAGATTGTGAAACGGGGAGCTGCTGTGCCGGGGCTCTGCGGGGTCGGGGGACCCTGACCGGGAGGGTGTCCCCGGCCACCCTGGCTGCTGCCTTGGCTGCCTTCGTGGCTGCTGGGGACAAGCTGCAGGGAGCCCCACAATCTGTGCTGGACATCTCAGAGGATGCGGAGGCCATGCGGAACCAGAGCCAGCATCCGCAGAGTGAGACGAGAAATAAATCTCTAATGAGGCCACAACATTTTAAACTTTTAATGGTTTTGGTTTAGTTCTGATGGGAACGGCAAGAAGCATGCACAAAGCACGGCTCTGCCTCAAGCCAGTAAATGTCACGTTCCCGAGCTGAAACATTAGCACAAAAGCAGTTGAAAAGGAAAATAATAAAGTTTGAAAGCCTGGTTTAGAACAGATGCACATTCACATCCCTCTCATCCTGTGTCCACAAACAACTAGTTTACTTTAGCAGCAAGTTTCTCCAAAGCCGACACTGGGCCTGCAAATTTTCAGCCTCCCAAAAATTTCTAAACAAATATTTATAAATACATGAAAACATAGTAGGATAATGAGAAGTATTGGGTGGCCTTTGCAGTGGGCAGCACTACTCACCCCACCTATAACATAGAGAGGGGAAAAGGTACAGAGCAGCCAAAGCCTGCGTGTGACTTTCATGCCTCAAGTAGAAAAAGCTCAACACCGAGATTTCAGCTGCACCTGCCCCTGATTCCCAGAGTCTCGGTTAAGTCTGTTTGACTTGGTGACACTCGGCGATTATTTTACGAAGAAGGAAATGGTGTCATTCATCACCTCATGAGGCCAAACCACAGCTCTAATTCTTTCCTTGCATATTTGTGCAGTTGCCATGAGGTGGAGCCGTGCACCAAATCCCAACCACGAGTAAACGGCTACCAAGAGCTTTTAGCTCTTTTTTTTTTCCACTTCAGCCAGGTTGATCTAAGCCCCCATCCAAAGTCAGCTGATTGCTTACAAGCACCGATAAATCAAGCAGAAAGTGCTGATGATAATGCTGCTCGTTACTGATGGGGTGCTATAGGTGATATTCAGGGAGGGCTAGCCGTTCCCACCAGTCACTAGGTAACAGGGTTGCCTCGGGATGCAGTCAGCCACCGAGAACGGAGCTGATGAGATAATGTTTTGGGTCTCTGTTTCAGTGGCTGTGTTGTGCTGTCCTGATTACCCTTGGAAAGGCCACTTTATTCTGAGGCTTAAAGAGGGCCGTACACGCTTGAGTGGATAAACCCCGACATGGAGAAGCAGCTACAGGTGCTTTTCTCTAAGCTGCCTCTCGACCCTATAATCTTCTTTTCCCCTATAAACTGAAATCTTCAGCTTTTCCTACAAGGCTACAGTGTGCTTCCTTCCAAGGGACACTGTGTTTGCTGGCTGCCAGGCTGGATTGCACTGCTACACCCAGAAGATGACTGCAGGTGCCTTGGGAAGCCAAGCCTGTTTGCAGAAACTGGTGGGACAAAGCCTCTGGACATAAATCCCGTAAGTCTGACGGCAGCACAGGCAAGGATGGGTGGATGTTTTAACCCGATCCAAGCCAAGCACTGTGATTTGATTTCGTTTGGACCACTCCACCTTGAAACAGCTATTCTATACCTGGTATAATTTTCTTGAAGGAAAATCAAAAACCTGCAAGATTTTAATTTTGCAGAAATGCTACTTTCCACTTAAAACCAAACCTCTTGGAAAAATTCCCAAGAAGGTCTGAATAATAAGGCTGTAATACTGCGAATAAGGCATAAACCCTGCGATTGTGTGTCTTTCAGTGCCTGGGGTCTATTTAAGCTATAAATCCCATCTGTTATGCACAAGGATGGCTATTGAACATCCTGATAAGAGAGGTGCGATTTCTCTGGAAATACATCAGACAATAATGTTTTCTAATGTTTGGTGTAATAAAGGAAATATTGTCGTCGGTTACCTCGCTGATATGTAACTTTCTGTTGGCAAATCTTTCACAGTAAGGTTATAATAACATCACTCTTTGGCATCTCTGCCAGATACTCAACTCTTTATTTTCTGTTCTGTCATATAAGCTGAGTAATTTATATGCCTGTTCAATTCAAAAGGTGGTTATTATATGTTTGAAGAAAGAGATTTGACAATACCTGCCTTGTAAGAAATACCAACTGAGTCGTAGAGAGGAAAGGCAAAGGAAAATGCTGTAAATCAAAAGGTGACAAGGCAGTTTTCAGATGGAAGATTAGAACATTGTTCAGGGTTCCAGAAACAAATATGTTGAATTATAGACAAAAAGCCACTTTCTAGCATTTGTCCCTTGTTGCTGCAGTCCTTTTAGGGACATAAATCCCACCGAAGTCAAATCATGTCTATAAACTAAATTCCAAAATTAATCCATAAGTAGAGTCTGTCATGGAAATGCTTATTATTAGTTTGATTTGTACAAGATGTATAGATATGATTTCAAATAAAAGCAACATTATGGAAAAAATTACGTCAATTGCAGTTTTGTCTGAATAAGGACTGCACAGTATGAACGCTCTCCCAAAATAACACATCTGCAGTGATCTAAGCGAAGCTTAGCTAACATTCCCTGCACTGTATTTTTACACAGGTAATTTTTGTATGACTGCTTAACCACAGCTCTAAAATGACATCGATCCCCAAGCCCTGACAAATGCATAGCAGGAGAGCCCCTTGCTCTACCCAGCGAGAAAGAGCAGTGATGGACGCTGGCCTGATGCCAGCCCTGCTCTTCAATCCATATAGAGATGCAAGTAGATGTATTTTAGCTGAGGGAGTAAAAACACTTCAGCGTTTGCAATTGCACAAAAATGTGCCATCACGGGTCTGCCTTCTGCCATACAGGCCAGCTGCCGGGCACGCACTTGGAGAGCTTAAATAAGGCAAGAGCAGAAGGTGACAGAAAGCCCATTTGGGTGTGGGAGCTGAAGAAAGCTCCTGCCCGGGTCTGCTTTCCTGCAGATGACCAGGCTAGTTAATGCCAGCCCAGCAGGCAGGATTCAGAGCACAAAATATCAGAGCTGGTAGGTTGGGTGCCAAGAACTGATCGTGTGAACTCCCTTAATCCCCCTAAGCAAGGCAAAGGAGAATGCCTGAGCACCGTGGGAAAGAGCAGCTCGTTGTGGACAAACATCCAACGTTGTCAATCTAATGCTGAACTCCTCTTAAGAGGCTCATAGGACAAGCCCACCCTGCTTGTGCTGGTCCTTACTGTCCTGCTTTCCAGGGCAGTGCTGGTCTACCAAGCAGCCAGCTCCTGGGCCATGTCCATGGGGACTATCCTGTTGTCCCTGGGCCCTGGACACCACCCAGAGGCCCTCGGCAGCCGCAGGGAGCAGGGCCTGTCCTGCTCCTGGGCAGCACCTGGCTCTCATGACATTGCAGAGGAACTGCAGACCAAGGCATGGGAGGAGAAATTCATCCTCCATTCAGCTTGCCCTTCCAGCAGAGATGTCGTTTCCCACTCTGAGACTGGAAGTCCAGACCCCGATTCAGAGAGCAAGGCGAGCTTATCATTAGCTCTCAATTAAAACAAGATCATTGCCACTGAAGATGGAAGGGGACATTCCCTGTCTCAGAGCAGTCCGCTTGGAAAAGGAAAAGCACTCTCACGTTGCACCAGGGAGAAGAACGTGGGTCGCTGCTCTTTTGAAGAGGCGGCTTGAGTAGGAGCTGGTGGCAATGGATGTAATCCCTCCTCTAGAGGAGCTGCTGAACTGTGAACACGCAGAAGTGGACTTCCAAGCCGAGCAATACCTGCTGTCTTGAGTGACCTACTTTTTTTGCACGCTATGTGAATAAGGTTAGGCAATAGTTAAATCGGTGCTGGAAACTAAAACTGTTGGGCAGCAACAGTTATCACATGTCCGATGGGCCGCACGGAAAACCTTACTGCCCCATGACAGCGGTTACTGGACGATACCCCATGTCAGACCTATGTTTTGTGTGCGTATCTAGCAGGAACACAGCCATTTTCTAAATTCAGCATAATCATTCAAATTCTCCTATCAGATCCAACAGGAGTTTTTCTTATTACTATGTACAGTAATTTACCAAATGTAGAGTTTTTAATGTTATCTCATAAATCATAAAAAATGAAAGGCATTTTCATGCTGAGGATCCAAGCAGTCCTGTGCCTCTGGATGAGCAAGGCTGAGCGAGTGAGGCTGTCAGCAGGACGAGCACACTGGCAAATCCAGCTTTTCCAACAGCCTTGCCGCAGATCACAAATCACACCAGCTATAAAATCCCACCCTACGTCACGTATGACTCTTTGCCTGGCCCCGCGCTGGCAGGTCTCTCACGACACTTCCCTGCCATTACTTCATCTCATCCGGGCCAGGGAACACTCAGCTAAATCCATGCTGATCCGTCACTAGTTGAGTTTTCACTGAGATTTTAAACATCATCACCCATACAGGGAGGAGAAATAAATTAACAAGTTTATCACTCTTTTGGACTTCTAATTAGGTTCTAATGCCTGCACTAAAAGACTAACAACTGTTTCAGAAGTTGGGATTTGGTATGGTATTTGCTGATACTTTGACTCTGTGCAGATTTTTTGAACAAAATCTGATTTCTTGATACATTGGCCAATTAAATTAAACAGCTCTCATCAAAACGACCCCCAGTTACCAGCAAGAAACTTGACCCTGATGGCTGCAGCTCGAAAACCTGGTATGTTTTATCTCCCTTTTTCTCCCAGAATGAGATCCTGGCACCCTAATTCACAGGCACCAGAGCTGATCTCCACAGAGAGTCGCAATCAAGTCAACTCTTTCTTTGCAGCACAAAGGAAATCACATTTCTTTGAAACGCTGAGGAAATCTGAATGTGTGTTCCTGTTTAGCATGATTAAGGTGTCACATAGCACTCCCACGCACCCCGACACAGAGAACTTCTTGCCGGCTGCTGATGTCAAAGCAAATCAGCTGAAAACGCAGAGGGGTTCTGAGAAACACAACTAGGACACGCCAGGTAGGCTGCCAGTGAGCCACCCAGCGTAGTACGGACCAGACAACCCCAAGGGCCGCCTCCACGCAGGGGATGGGGATGACACAGTAATGTCCCCTGCCCCCCCAGCAGGTTTTTAATACAGGCATGGGGCGCGTGTCTTTCACCATGTAGGAATTTCTGCATGTGAGCTGCATGTTGCTGGTTATAAAACCCTAATAGGTAACAGCACATGTACCCGTAGCATTTGGGAACATCTCCAAGGGGTGCACTTCTTTGCTTTGGGATTTGCCCAAAACCTTTTTTGCTTGTGCTCTGTCTTGGTCCCAGTCACCTGGGACATCTCTCTCAATCCCAGTTCTGTCTCTCATTACCCTGATGGTTCCGGCTGCCATCCTCTTGCTTTTCTTCAGCTCTTTCTTCTGTATATTTTTGCTTGTGTCCTGTGGTTTGTCCACTATTAACATTAATAATTTAGGGAATTGTCTGCTTCTGTTGAAATCAATTCCTGTGCTACTGCTGCTAAGTGCTGGGCCTGGGCCCAAGAACCACCATGACGGGGCCCAAACTAAGCAAGTGAAATGAAATGAAAGCAGAGGAAAACAGGTGCTTCATCCTTCACCACCCCGTGAATTTGTGTGGGGATGCCCCAAAGTCCAGTTGAAATCCCTTCTTTTTCAAAGCTTTCCCACGTATCTGTTACGGTCCTGGTGCTGCAAGAAGTCAGCCTCAATGCAGGAGTCCCACAATGTCCAGGTTACCCCCAAGGCAAAGCTGCTTAGGTACAGGCAAATGGGACTGACTCAGTGGAAAATACATCGATCTGTGCCTCTGCAGGTGTTCACTTAATGAAAATTGTAAAGGACCGAAGTGCTCGTGCAAAGCTGTTGATCCAAGAGGCTCTTTCTGAGCCCCCGTCACACCTCCATCCCACTGCTAGGGACCATTTCCAAGAGCTACACCAACCTCATGCAGAAGACCTTCTTTCGAGGATGTTTGCCATCTTGATGGCAACCCATTTCCTTGCGAGTGGCAGAGGAAGAAAAGCGCCTTGTGTCTCAAGGCTTAAGCCAGTGGGGACCAAGTTCTCCTTTTTATTTTCTTCTCTGGCATATACAACTATGCTGCCAAGGGCCACACGTGGGGAAACTGTCAACAGCAGAGGGCACGGACTCTGTCTTGGAGAGACATTTTGTGTTCTTAAGCCCAGGGCTTTAATAGCTCTGTGAGGGAGACAGAATAAATAACAAGACAACATAGACAATGATTTAGGGACCAGGTATGCAGGCAGTTTGACTAAGGCTGGGAGGATAAATTCATCTGATATAACATCACTGAAGCTCAACTCTCATCCATGTCATTGAGCCATACAGCTGGGCTTCTCTGTCCTTCCTTGAACAGCATTTTAGCAGAGGAAGGACTTTTATGTTTTTTTTAAACCGCTGGATTAAGACGCCGCTCCCAAACACATGCAGGCTGCAGCTCTCCCCTGACAGCAGCAGACATTGGCTGGCCAGCGGAGCACTTGTGCAAGGTCCACCAGGATCTGCCAGCACCCCGCAAAGGGACCCAGCCCCGGCACACAGTGTAGCCCTGCTCGTCTCGCACCTCAGGGCCGGGAGGATTACCGGGAGCACAACAAGGACGCCAGAGCGCAAATCCCAGCTTGCACACCTGGGGAGCGGGCATGCCGAGGAGGGTGTGGACACCGAATGCCTCCACCTGCCTCCTCCTCAAGGGCTTGGCTGAAGTCCCCCTGGGGCCACAGGCCTGGATGCTGGGGACCCAGCACTTCGCTCGCCGAGCCCTCAGCTGGATTCAAGTCGTGTCCTTACTCCGGTGTTTGCTAACCACTCGCAGCACCCGATAGGCAGCGATGTGAGGACACACTTCCCTTACCCACCGGTGTTTGAAGTACTTGGAAGCT